>NW_027521051.1:0-137220 GCF_052094955.1 Ictidomys tridecemlineatus
GATATAAAATCAACACGCACAAATCAAAGGCATTTCTGTATATCAGCAACAAAACCTCTGAAATGGAAATAAGGAAAACCACTCCATTCACAATATCCTCCAAAAAAATAAAATACTTGGGAATCAACCTAACAAAAGAGGTGAAAGATCCCTAAAAAGAGAAGTAGAAGAAGATCTTAGAAGATGGAAAGATATACCCTGTTCATGGATAGGCAGAACTAACATCATCAAAATGGCGATATTACCAAAAGTCCTCTATAGGTTTAATGCAATGCCAATCAAAATTCCAATGGCATTGCTTGTAGAAATAGATAAAGCAATCATGAAATTCATATGGAAAAATAAAAGACCCAGAATAGCAAAAGCAATTCTAAGCAGGAAGTGTGAATCAGGTGGTATAGCAATACCAGATTTCAAACTATACTACAGAGCAATAGTAACAAAAACAGCATGGTACTGGTACCAAAACAGGCGGGTAGACCAATGGTACAGAATAGAGGATACAGAGACTAATCCACAAAGTTACAACTATCTTATATTCGATAAAGGGGCTAAAAGCATGCAATGGAGGAAGGATAGCATTTTCAACAAATGGTGTTGGGAAAACTGGAAATCCATATGCAACAAAATGAAACTGAATCCCCTCCTCTCACCATGCACAAAAATTAGCTCAAAATGGATCAAGGACCTTGATATCAAATCAGAGACTCTGCGTATGATAGAAGAAAAAGTTGGCTACGATCTACATATTGTGGGATCAGGCTCCAAATTCCTTAACAGGACACCCATAGCACAAGAGTTAATAGCAAGAATCAACAAATGGGACTTACTTAGACTAAAAAGTTTTTTCACAGCAAGAGAAACAATAAGAGAAGTAAATCGGAAGCCTACATCATGGGAACAAATTTTTACCCCCCACACTTCAGATAGAGCCTTAATATCCAGAGTTTACAAAGAACTCAAAAAATTAGACAATAAGACAACAAATAACCCAATCAACAAATGGGCCAAGGACCTGAACAGACACTTCTCAGAGGAGGACATACAATCAATCAACAGATACATGAAAAAATGCTCACCATCTCTAGCAGTCAGAGAAATGCAAATCAAAACTACCCTAAGATAGCATCTCACTCCAGTAAGATTGGCAGCCATTATGAAGTCAAATAATAACAAGTGCTGGCGAGGATGTGGGGAAAAGGGTACTCTTATACATTGCTGGTGGGACTGCAAATTGGTTCGGCCAATTTGGAAAGCAGTATGGAGATTCCTGGGTAAGCTAGGAATGGAACCACCATTTGACCCAGTTATTGCCCTTCTTGGTCTATTCCCTGAAGACCTTAAAAGAGCGTACTACAGGGATACTGCCACATCGATGTTCACAGCAGCACAATTCACAATAGCTAGACTGTGGAACCAACCCAGATGCCCTTCAATGGATGAATGGATTAAAAAAAATGTGGCATTTATACACTATGGAGTTTTACACAGCACTAAAAAATGACAAAATCATGGAATTTGCAGGGAAATGGATGGCATTAGAGCAGATTATGCTCAGTGAAGCTAGCCAATCCCTAAAAAACAAATACCAAATGTCTTCTTTGATATAATGAGAGCAACTAAGAATAGAGTAGGGAGGAAGAGCAGGAAGAAAAGATTGACATTAAACAGAGGCACGAGATGGGAGGGAAAGAGAGAGAAATGTGGAATTGCATGGAAATGGAAAGAGACCCTCATTGTTATAAAAAACTACATAAAAGAGGTTGTGAGGGGAATTGGAAGAAAAATAAGGAGAGAAATGAATTACAGTAGATGGGATAGAAAGAGAAGATGGGGGAGGGGGATAGTAGAGGTTAGGGAAGGTATCAGAATACATCAGTCACTAGTATGGCATTATGTAAAAATGTGAATGTGTAACCTATGTGATTCTGTAATCTGTATTTGGGGTAAAAATGGGAGTTCATAACTCACTTGAAACTATTGTTCAAAGTATGATATGTCAAGAGCTTTGTAATGTTGTGAACAACCAATAAAAAAAAATAAAGACTGGGTTGCAGAAAAACTGTTATACAGAACAGAGTTTGGAGACTGGGGTGCAGAAAGATTGTTGGGGTGAGATGAGTATGGAGAATGGGGGGTAGAAGGACTGTTGCAGAGAGCAGAATTTGAAGACTGGGTTAAGAAGGACTGTTGCAGAGAGCAGATGTTGGAGACTTCGGTGCAGAAGGACTGTTGCAGAGAGTAGACGTTGGAGACTGGGATCAGGAATAATCTAACAGAGAGCAGAGGTTAGAGAATGGGGCAAAGAAGGCCTGTTCTAGAGAACGGAGTTTTGAGACTGGGGTGCAGAATGAATGTTAGAGAGAGCAGAGTTTTGAGACTGGGTTTCAGAAGGATCTTACAAAGAGCAGAGGATTGAGAATGAGGTGCAGAAAGACTGTTGCAGAGCAGAGGTTAGAGACTGGGGTGCAGAAGGACTGTTAAAGAGTGCAGAGGTTTGAGACTGGGGTGAAGTAGGACTGTTGAAGAGAACAGAGGTTGGAGACTGGGGTGCAAAAGGACCTTTGCAGAGAGAAGAGGTTGGAGACTGAGGTGCAGAATTATTGTAACAGAGAGCAGAGTTTGGAGACTGGGTTGCAAAAGGACTGTTTCAGCGAGCAGAGGTAGGATACTGGTGTGTAAAAGGATCTTACAGAGAGTGAAAGTTGGAGACTGGGGTGCAGATGGAATGTTGCAGAGAGCAGAGGTTGAAGACTGGGGTACAGAAGGACTGATAGAGAAAGCAGATGTTGGAGACTGGGGTGCAGAAGGACTGTTACAGAGAGCAGAGGTAGGAGACTCCAGTTCAGAAGGATGGTTATAGAGAGCAGAGGCTGGAGACTGGGGTGCAGAAGGACTGTTACAGAGAGCAGAGGTTGGAGACTGGGGTGCTGAAGGACTGGACGAGAAAGCAGGTGTTGGAGACCGGGGTGCAGAACGACCCTTACAGAGAGCAGAGGTAGGAGACTCCGGTTCAGAAGGACTGTTACAGAGAGCAAAGGTTGGATACTGGGGTGCAGAAGGACTGTTAAAGGGAGCAGAGTTTAAAGACTGGGGTGCAGAAGGCCTGATAGAGAAAGCAGATGTTGGAGACTGGGGTGCAAAAACACCGTTACAGAAAGCAGAGATAGGAGACTCTGGTTCACAAGGACTGTTACAGAGACAGAGGTTGGAGACTGGGGTGTACAAGGACCGTTGGAGAGAGCGAGGTTGGAGACTGAGGTGCAGAAGGAATGTTGCAGAGAGCAGAGGTTAGAGACTAGTGTGCAGAAGGCTCGTTGCAGAGAGTAGAGGTTGCAGACTGAAGTGCAGAAGGCCTCTTACAGAGAGCAGAGGTTGGAGACTTGAGTGCAGAAGGCCTGTTACAGAGAGCAGAAGTTTGAGACTGGGGTGCAGAAGGACTGTTACAGAGAGCACAGTTTGCAGCCTGGGTTTCAGAAGGGTTTTACAGAAAACAGAGGTTGGAGACTGAGGTACAGGACTGTTACAGAGAGCAGAAGTTGTAGACTGGGGTGCAGAAGGATTGTTGTAGAAATCAGAGTTTTCAGACTGAGGTACAGAAGAACTGTTGCAAAGAGCAGATGTTGGAGACTGGGGTGCACAAGGACTGTTGCAGCGAGGAGAAGTTGAAGACTGGGGTGCAGAAGGATCGTTGCAGAGAGCACAGGTTGGAGACTGGGGTGCAGAAGGACTGATACAGAAAGCAGAGGTTGGAGACTGTGTTGCAGAAGGACTCTTACAGAGAGCAGAGTTTGGAGACTGGGGTGCAGAAGGACTGTTACAGAGAGCAGAGTTTGGAGACTAGGTTGCAGAAGGATGTTACAGAGAGCAGAGGTTGGAGACTGGGGTGCACACGAACTGATACAGAAAGCAGAGTTTGGAAACTGGGGTGCAGAAGGACCCTTACAGAGAGTAGAGTTTGGAGACTTCAGTACAGAAGGACTGTTACAGAGAGCAGAGGTTGAAGATTGGGGTGGAGAAGAACTGTTTCAGAGTGCAGATGTTGGAGTCTTCGGTGCAAAATGAGTGTTGCAGAAAGCAGAGGATGGAACGTGGGGTATAGAAGGACTGTTGCACAGAGCAGAGGTTGCAGACTGAGTTGCAGATGGACTGTTACAGCGGGCAGAGTTTGGAGATTGTGGTGAAAAACGACGGATACAGAAAGCTTAGGTTTGATACTGTGGTGAATAAGGACTCTGACAAAGAACAAAGGTTGGAGACTGTGGTCCAAAAGGACTGTTACAGAGAGCAGAGTTTGGAGACTGGGGTGATGAATAACTGTTTTAGAGAACTGAGTTTTGAGACTGGGGTGCAGAAGGATAGTTGCAGAGAGCAGAGGTTGGAGACTGAGGTGCAGAAAGATCGTAAAAGAGAGCAGAGTTTGGAGACTGTGGTGCAGAAGGAGTTTTACAGAGAGCACAGGTTGAAGACTAGGGTGCAGTAGTTTTTTTACAGAGAGCACAGGTTGGAGACTGAGGTGCAGAAGGACTCTTACAGAGACCAGAGTTTGGAGACTGCAGTACAGAAGGACTGTTTCAGAGAGGAGTGGTTGGAGACAGGTGTGCAGAAGGATCTGACAGACAGCATAGGTTGGAGACTGGGGTGCAGAAGGATAGTTGAAGAGAGAAGAGGATAGAGACTGGGGTCAAAAGGCCTGTTACAGAAAGCAGAGTTTGGAGATTGGGGTGTAGAAGACCTGTTACAGAGAGCAGGGCTTTGATTCTGGGGTTCGGAAAAACAGTTACAGAGAGCAGAGTTTATAGACTGGGTTGCATAAGGATCTTACAGAGAGCAGAGGTTGAAGACTGAGGTACAGAAGGATCTTTGCAGAGAGCAGAGTTTTCAGACTGAGGTGCAGAAGGCCTGTTAAAGAAAGCAGAGGTTGGAGATTGGTGTGTAGAACGACTGTTTCAGAGAGTAGAAGTTGGAGATTGGCTTCCAGAAGGATTGTTGCCGACAGCAGAGTTTGGAGATTGGGGTGGAGAAAGACTGCTGCAGAGAGTAGAGGTTGGAGACTGAGGTGCAGAAGGACTGTTACAGAGAGCAGAGGTTGGAGACTGGGTTTCAGAAGGACTGATACAGAAAGCAGACCTTGGTGACCTGGGTGCAGAAGGACTGTTGCAGAGAGCAGAGGTTTGAGACTTGGGTGAAGAAGGACTGTTGCAGAGAGCAGATGTTGGAGACTGGGGTACAGAAGGACTGTTGCAGAGAGCAGATGTTGGAGACTGGGGTGCAGAAGGAGTATTGCAGAGAGCAGAGGTTGTAGACTGTTATGTAGAATGACTGTAACAAAGAGCACAGGATGGAGACTGGGGTGCAGAATAAGTGTTGTAGAGAACAGAGGTTGAAGACTGGGGTGCAGAGGGATCATTGCAGAAAGCAGAGGTTGGAGACTGGGTTTTAGAAGGATCTTACACAGAGAAGAATTAGGACACTGAGGTGCAGAAGAAGTGTTGCAGAAAGCAGAGGTTTGAGACTGGGGCGCACAAGTACTGTTGCAGAGAGCAGAGGTTGGAGTCTGAGGTGCAGAAGGACTGTTATAGAGACCAGAGGTTAGAGACCGGGGTGCCGAAGGACTGATACAGAAAGCAGAGTTTGGAGACTGGGGTGCAGAAATACCGTTACAGAGAGCAGAGGTTGGAGACTGCAGTACAGAAGGACTGTTACAGAGAGCAGAGGTTGGAGATTGCAGTGGAAAAGGACTGTTACAGAGAGCATATTTTGGAGACTTGGGTGAGGAAAAACTGTTTCAGAGAGCAGAGGTTTAAAACTGGGGTACAGAAAGACTGTTGCAAAGAGCAGAGGTTGCAGAGTGAGGTGCAGAAGGACGGTTAAAGAGAGCAGAGTTTAGAGACTGTGGTGTCGAAAAACTTTTGTAGAGAGCAGATGTTGAAGACTGGGGTGCAGAAAGACTGTTGCATAGAGTAGAGGTTGGAGACTTTGGTGCAGAAAGACTATTGCAGAGAGTAGAGTTTGGAGATTGGGTTGCAGGAGAACTGTTGCAGAGAGCAGAGGTTGTAGACTGGGTGGAGAAAGACTGTTGCAGAGAGTTACATTTGGAGATTGGGGTGCCACTGGACTGTTGCAGAGAGCAGAGGTCAAAGACTGGGGTTCAGGAGGATCGTTGCAGAGAGTAGATTATGGAGAGTGGGGTATAGAAGGAGTGTTCTAGAGAGCAGAGATTGAAAACTGAGGTGCAGAAAAACTGTTACAGAGAGCAGTGTTTGGAGACTGGGGTTCAGGACAGATACTGAGAGCAGAGTTTGGAGACTGGGGTGCAGGAGGATCTTACAGAGAGCAGAGTTTGTAGACTGAGGTGCAGAAGGACTGTTACAGAGAACAGAGGTTGGAGACTAAGGTGCAGAAGGAGTGTTAAAGAGAGCAGAGTTTGGAGACTTATTTTCAGAAGGATCATACAGAGAGTAGAAACTGGAGACTGAGGTGCAGAAGAACTGTTACAGAGAGTAGATGATGAAGACTGAAGTGTAGAAAGACCATTGTAGAGAGCAGAGGTTGGAGACTGAGGTGAAGAAGGACTGTTGAGGAGTGGAGAAGTTGGAGACTTTGCTGTAGAAGGACTGTTGCAAAGAGCAGAGTTTGGAGATTGGGGTGCAGAAGGACTATTGCAGAGAGTAGAGGCTGGAGATTGGGTTGCAGGAGAACTGTTGCAGAGAGCAGAGGTTGGAGACTGGGTGGAGAAAGACTGTTGCATAGAGTAGCATTTGGAGATTGGGGATCCACAGGACTGTTGCAGAGAGCAGAGGTTGGAGACTAAAGTGGAGAAGGACTGTTACAGAGAACAGAAGTTGGAGACTTTAGTGCAGAAGGACTGATAGATAAAGCAAGGGTTGAAGACTGGTGTGCAGAAGGACAGTTACAGAGAGAAGAGTTTGGAATCTGCAGTACAGAAACTGTTACAGAGAGCCGAGGTTTGAGACTAGGGTGGAGAAGGACTGTTTCAGAGATCAGATGTTGGAGACTGGGGTGCAAAAGCACTGTTGCAGAGAGGAGGTTGGAGACTGGGGTGCAGAAGGACTGTTGCAGAGACTAGGTGTTGGAGACTGGGGTGCAGAAAAACTGTTGCGGAGAGCAGACGTTGGAGATTGGGTTTGAGAAGGACTGTTGCTGAGAGCAGAATTTGGAGACTGAGGTGCAGAAGGAATGTTACAGAAAGCAGTGGTTAGAGACTTGAGTGCAGAAGTACTGATACAAAAAGCAGAGATTGGAGACTGTGGTGCAGAAAGACTGTTGTAGAGAGCAGATGTTGGAGACTGGGGTGCAGAAAGACTGTTGCATAGAGTAGAGGTTGGAGACTTGGGTGCAGAAGGACTATTGTAGAGAGTAGAGGTTGGAGATTGGGTTGCAGGAGAACTGTTGCAGAGAGCAGAGGTTGGAGACTGGGTGGAGTAAGACTGTTGCAGGGAGTAGCATTTGGAGATTGGGGATCCACAGGACTGTTGCAGAGAGCAGAGGTTGGAGACTGAAGTGGAGAAGGACTGTTACAGAGAGCAGAGGTTGGAGACTAGGGTGCAGAAGGACTGTTGAAAAGAGCAGAGTGTGGAGACTAGGGTGGAGAAGGACAGTTGTCGAGAGCAGATGTTGGAGACTGGGGTGCAGATGGACTGTTGCAGAGAGCAGAGTTTGGAGACTGGGGTGCAGTACAACTATTGCAGAGAGCAGAGGTTGCAGACTGAGGTGCAGAAGGAGTGTTACAGCAGCAGAGTTTGGAGACTGTGATTCAGAAGGTCTGATACAGAAAGCAGAGGTTGGAAACTGGGGTGCAGAATTACCATTACAGAAAACAGAAGTTGGAGACTGCGGAACATAGGACTGTTACAGAGAGCAGAGGTTGGAGACTGAGGTGCAGAAGGACTGTTACAGAGAGTAGATTTTGAAGACTGAAGTTTAGAAAGACCATTGCAGAGAGCAGATGTTGGAGACTGAGGTGCAGAAGGACTGTAGCGGAGTGCAGAGGTTGGAGACTTGGGTGTAGAAGGACTGTTGCAGAGAGCATAGGTTGGATATTGGGGTGCAGAAAGACTGTTGCAGACAGCAGAATTTGGAGAGTGAGGTGCAGAAAGACTGTACAGAGAGCAGAGGTTGGGGACTTGAGTGCAGAAGGACTGATAGTGTAAGCAGGGGATGTAGACTGGTGTGCAGAGGGACAGTTACAGAGAGAACAGATTGGAAACTGCAGTACAGAAGCATTTTACGGAGAGCAGAGGTTGGAGACTGGGGTGGAGAAGATCTGTTGCAGAGATCAGATGTTGGAGACTGGGGTGCAGAAGGACTTTTGCAGAGAGCATAGGCCTGAGATTGGGGTGCAGACGGACTGTTGCAGAGAGAAGGTTGGAGACTGGGGTGCAGAAGGACTGTTGCAGAGAGCATAGGTTGGAGACTGGGCTGCAGTAGGACTACTGCAGAGAGCAGAGGTTGCACACTGAGGTGCAGAAGGACTGTTACAGCAGCAGAGTTTGGAGACTGTGGTTCAGAACGACTGATACAAAAAGCAGAAGTTGAAAACTGTGGTGCAGAAGGACCATTAAATAAAACAGAGGTTGGAGACTGCAGAACAGAAGGACTATTACAGAGAGCAGAGGTTGGAGACTGGGGTGCAGAAGGACTGTTACAGAAAGAAGAGTTTGGAGACTGATTTTCCGATGGATCATACAGAGAGCAGAGGTTGGAGACTGAGGTGCAGAAGGACTGTTGCGGAGTGCAGAGGTTGGAGACTTGGGTGTAGAAGGACTGTTGCAGAGAGCAAAGGTTGGAGATTGGGGTGCAGAAGGACTGTTGCAGAGAGCTGAGGTTGGAGACTTGAGTGCAGAAGGACTGATAGAGAAAGCAGGTGTTTAAGACTGGTGTGCATAAGGACAGTTACATAGAGAAGAGTTTAGAAACTGCATTACAGAAGGAGTGTTACAGAGAGCAGAGGTTGGAGACTGGGGTAGAGAAGGACTGTTGCAGAGATCAGATGTTGGAGACTGGGGTGCAGAAGGACTGTTGCAGAGAGGAGGTTGAAGAGTGGGGTGCAGAAAGACTGTTGCAGAAAGTAGGGGTTGGAGATTGGGGTGGAGAAGGACTGATGCTGAGACCAAAATTTGGAGTCTGAGGTGCAGAAGGACTGTTACAGAGAGCAGTGGTTAGAAACTTCAGTGCAGAAGTACTGATACAGAAAGCAGAGATTTGAAAATGGGGTGCAGAAAAACTATTGTAGAGAGCAGATGTTGGAGACTGGGGTTCAGAAAGACTGTTTCATAGAGTAGAGGTTGGAGACTTGGGTGCAGAAGGACTATTGCAGAGAGTAGAGGTTGGAGATTGGGGTGCAACAGAACTGTTTCAGAGAGTAAAAGTTGGAGACTGGGGTTGAGAAAGACTGTATCAGAGAGTAGCATTTGGAGATTGGGGTGCCACAGGACTGTTGCAGAGAGCATAGGTTGGAGAGTGAAATGGAGAAGGACTGTTACAGAGAACAGAGTTTGGAGACTGGGCTGCAGAAGGACTGATACAGAAATCAGAGGTTGGAGATTGGGATGCAGAAGGACTATTGCAGAGAGCAGAGGTTGCAGACTCATGTGCAGAAGGACGGTTACTGCAGCAGAGTTTGGAGACTGTGGTGCACAAGGACTGATACAGAAAGCAGAGGATTGAAACTAGGGTGCAGAAGGACCATTAAAGAAAACAGAGGTTGGAGACTACGGAACAGAAGGACTGTTACAGAGAGCAGAGTTTGGAGATTTGGGTGTAGAAGAAGTGTTGTAGAAAACAGAGGTTGGTGACTGGGGTGGAGAAGGACCATTGCAGAGAGAAGACTTGGAGACTGAGGTGCAGAAG
Source organism: Ictidomys tridecemlineatus (assembly GCF_052094955.1). NCBI lineage: Eukaryota > Metazoa > Chordata > Mammalia > Rodentia > Sciuridae > Ictidomys > Ictidomys tridecemlineatus. Next base: position 9,874 of record NW_027521051.1, read on the forward strand.
GATTGATACAGAGAGCAGAGGTTGGAGACAATCCAATGTACTTTCTCCTCAGCAATTTGAGCTTTTTGGACGTCTGCTTCACATCCACCACCCTCTCAGTACTGCTGGTGAACTTATTCTGGGAGAAGAAGGCCATTTCTTATGAGGGCTGCCTTTCCCAGATCTTCTTCTTGGTGACAAGTGCTGGCACAGAAGGCTTCTTACTGGCTGTGTGGCCAGTATGACTGCTGTGGGGCCACCTGCCGTCCTCCTCAGTACCCAGTCATCATGAGTGTGAAGGTCTGTGTTGACCTTGTGACTGGGTCCTGGCTGTGTGGGCTGGTGAATTTGGTCACACACACGGTACTGGCCATCACACTCACTCTGTGTGGGCCCCACCAGATCAGCCACTTTCTCTGTGACACCCCATTAGTCCTGAAGCTCTCTTGCTCAGACACCTCTGTAAACGAGTCTGCGCTCCACGTTGTCAGTGCCACCATGGGCCTGAGCCCCTGCCTCTTCACTGCAGGCTCCTATGCACTCATCATGGCGGCCATCTTGGGGATTCTCTCTGCCCAGGGCATGAGGAAGGCCTTCTCCACCTGTGTGTCCCCCCTAACTGTCGTGGTGGTCTTCTAAGGAACAGCCAACTTCCACTATGACAGGCCCAGAGAAGGCTGGACACAGACACCCTGGTCTCTGTGCTCTTCTGTGTGGTGACCCCCATGTTGAAGCCTGAGAAGCAATGAGGTCCAGAGTGCCCTGAGAAAGCTTGCTGGGAGACAGACTGTATAGTGAGATTAGAACTAGATGATGGTTTCATTCTAGGAAATGTCTTAGTTGTAGAAATATGTAAAATCTTTAGCAGCAATTAGAAGAGCGCTCTCTTCATACACAGTGTCTTATGACCACTATGGTGCCCCTTCAACCAGGGGAAGCACACTGTGCTAAGTATGTGACACATTGTGACCTCACCTGGGTTCTCTAATCCACAGGTATTTCAGAATATTTTTATTACTTTTCTCTCCAAAAAAAGACTGTACCCAAAGCAGTCAATCTTTTTTCCCCCAATATTGCAGCTCTAGCCAGCACTAGTGAATGTGAAGTGCTATGTGCAATGTGACTTTGACTTGCATTTTCCTAATGGATCTTGATTGTAAGTTTTAAATAAACACCATTTCTGTGTTTCTCCTTCACATGTGGAAAGACCCATGTATACACTCGAGTTTCTGTGGATATTTTTAATGAAGTAATATTATATACGCCTTTTGGATCTGACTCCTTTCACTTAGGATGTTTGCAATTTTCAGTTATATTGTAGCTTGTATTAGTATTTTAGTTTATTTCTCCTTATTGTGACTGATTTCCATCTTATGAAAATGCCACATTTCAATGTTCATTTCCCACTGGATAGTAATTTTTACTTTGTGTCTGTGTGGGTGTCGTACTGCAGATTGAACCTGGAGCCTCCTGCACACTAAACAATGTTCTACCACTAAGCCAAAGCCAAACCCTTTTAAAAATTTTGTTTTGAGACAGGGTCTTGTAAATTTTCCCAGGTTGTCCCTGAATTTGTGATCCTCCTGCCTCAGCTTCTTAAGTAGCTAGATTACAGACCTGCCTGGTCATTTTCACTTTTTGACTAATATGAATAAGTTTCGTATATATAATATGAACATTATATATAATATGAACATTATATTAACAATCATGTACAGATCATTGGTAGACTACTTGTATTGCCAGAGTAGAAATATCTTCAGAGGTTATCACAAAACCTGAGGGATTTAGCATGATGCCTCCAGTACTGGAAGAAAACCCAAAACATAACCAGAAATCCTGGGATGCCTAAATTCCTTAAGTGTGATGATGTGTGTGGAAAATTACTTAGGGTAAACAATAGATAATGCTAAGTGTTAATCCTCTGCTTTTGATGAGCAGGACAGAAAAGAATAATGTTTAGGGAGAAAGTATAGGGACACATTTCCATTATGATACAATATAGCATAACAATAGACCTACCAAAATATCTGTTTAAATAAAAATCTTTATTGTAGAAGAAGTTATGTTTAGAATCGTATTCATTCACTAACTAGGGGTTTTCATCTTTATCTGACAACACATGGATGCTTGGGGAGGGGAGTTGCAAGCAATTTATTAACTGTAATAAATCCCTGAAGCTTGTGAGTAATCCACTTCATACACAACCCCCCTCCTTTAGAAATATTATATTTTGTGGTCACTCATAAGTGACTTCATTTTTGGTCACCTGACTTTGAGATGACTGATTGGGAAAGAAAGATGCAGAGCTGCTTGTTCTGTGGGAACTGACCCAATAGTCTCCATAAGGGATATGTTTAGGAGACAGGAGACACTGAGTTCCTCAGAAGCCGCTTGGCTATGCTGCCTCACTTATGCCCACAGAGGCTTTATTTTTCTCAGCAAGATATCTGCACCAGAACCACTGAACAGAAATGTCCTCTCACCTCTGTCAAGTCTCTGTTAGATCCTTTAGGTCCCACACAGTACTGTCTTTAAAGAATCTTTTAAAAACTCTGCTCCATGGATGTACTTGACAGAACTTCGTCATTTTTCAAACGTTTACTGAGTGCACATTAAAACAAGGTGTTGCCCTAGTGTTTAGAACACAATTTAGAGGCCCAACTAGGACCTGGAGGAGCACATATTCAAGATGGAATGAGGGGCTTTGACAAGTATTAAGTGCTCCATTCCCAGACCTGCCCAAGCAAACACTAAGGGAAAATAATGATAATTTGTAGATTACAGAGAATTGTTACCAAGTTTCCTGCACATATTGAGTTTATCTTCCCATTAGATTGTAAGTTGGTTGAAGGACAGTTTTGGAGACTAGCTCCAACAGGGGGTCTCAGGAGACGAACGGATGGTAAGGAGTCGGCGAAAGAGGGGGTAGAGAAACAACACAGACACCAAAGTGAAGGTGTTGATCCCAATCTTTACTTGTGAAGTTGATCGTACATACTTTTCATTTTGGCAGGCTTACAGTACTTTGTGGTTACAAAACAGGAATCATTATTCAAACAAAACAAAATATTACGTAGCTACAATTAGAATAGAAGAATGTATCTTGGCTTATGTATACGCAAGCATTTGTACTTTCAGTTCGAGTTTTGCTTTGAGCTGTTTCTGCTTAGTTAACTTTTAATAATAGTTAAATATGTCCCAAACTATTGGCCTATACCTTGACTGTTCTTTCTTGACTTACTGACTGGAACCGGTGCCATGGTTACGACAAGTAGTTGATTTGTTATTACTGGTAATCAAACAAAAGTAAGAGCACAAACCATTTTGCACAGGAACAAGAACAAGTTACCCAGTACTAAGCACTAATCTATCTTGTTAACATTAATTTTCCTTCTCTAGATTTTAATTTAATTTCTCAAAAACTTCCTTGACAGGAATACAGGGAGTTTTTCTTTAGACATTAAAATTTACACTCCACAGCTAAATCATTGCATTTAGAGCAAACAGATCTATGCTTTAGAAGTAGTTGCATTAATTGGGAAAGTCATGATTTTTCCTTTATACTTAATGGTCATATGAGAAATCAAAACTATACTTATTAAAAGAATAAAAAAACAAATCAGCCCATTCCCAGAAACATACTGCACTCTTCCAGAGGATGGACGCCTTGCGCCATCCACCTCAGTAGGGCCTTGCAATTACCTGAGTCAGGGGAGGGGCACAGCAGGACAGGGATCAGATCTTATCCTCTTTGGGTTTCTTAGTAGATCTGGCTTAGGACTAAATAAGACCCTGTATAGGAACAAAATTGGTTTGAATTCAAACTAACCACTACCAAGAAAAGAAATTTTAAAATCCTAAATGGAAAAGAGAATTTTTTATTTTGAAGAATTTTATAACTAGAAGGCTCTGACATATCGTACGAGGTAATAATTTGTCTTCCCTTTCCCCTTTATGCTAGAAGAAGCACAGGTGAAATAAAAAGAACTGAAAGAGCTGGCACAGTGGTGCACCCCTGAAACCCAGCAGCTGAAGAGGCTTAGGAAGGAGGATAGTGAGTTCAAAGACAGCCTCAGCAAAAACAAGGCACCAAGAAACTCAGTGAGACCCTGTCTCTAAATAAAATATAAAATAGGACTGAGGATGTGGCTCAGTGGTCAAGACCCTGAGTTCACTCTCCGGTAACTGCCCCCCTACACCCTGGCCCCCAAAAAACAGAACTGAAAAAGATGTTAAATGCTGAATTGAGTGCTGAATCTCCAAGAAAGGAGGGAGGCTTTTTCCTGGTGAATCTGTTAAGATTTTAAACCTACCAGTTAGGGGTAAGGGCATCCCTGCATGTTAGGTGAAAGAGCCCAGCCTCCCCCAAAGTGTGTCCTTGGACCAGCATCACTGAGAACACTTGGAACTCACTGACTGAGGCAAACTGTTCTGCACAATGACGTCTGATCTTTCCCTCTGCTCCAAGCACCCACACCACATGGAAGGATATGAGGACAACTCTGGGCCAGGCCAGATAGCTCATAGGTTTCAAAGTAATAAATTCACATTGCCACAAGCACCTGAAATCATTCAGATATTTTTTTCTGAATAAATTGACCTTGTACTGTGTGTGTGTGTGTGTGTGTGTGTGTGTGTGTTTGTGTGTGTGTGTGTGTGTGTGTGTGTGTGTGTGTGTGTGTGTGTGTTTTAAGCAATTTACTGGGCAACATGAAAATTGGATTTAAAAATTTTAATCATTGCTTGTGATATTGAGATCAAACAGGAATCATTGTTTCCCTGATGTGCATAAGGGTTTTAATGATCACACCATTCTTCCTCGTTTTGCTCATGCCCATTTTTTTTTCATTTGAGAAAATGAATCCCTAAGGTTAGTCAGAAAACATTTCATTTATTGCCAAAGCAAAAAAAAATTCTTCTATTAAGACTCTAGACTTATTTATTTTGTTTATATTTAGATTTTAAAATTAGTTGTGCTTAACTGAAGCACCGAGTTTCTATTGAAGTTTAATTACTTTAAGCTTCTTAAGGCACTGAGATTTGGAATTTTAATGAAAGCTGTGTTGGCCTATTAATTATGTGCAATGAATTATTAGAACCAAAGACAAGAATTTCTGGGCATTGAAGAATAAGACAGTTTACTAATATATGGTATTATCATCAGGTAACAAAGTATCACTACAAATAATAGTTATTACATGATAAATTTTCTGAGTCAATTTCTTTTTTGTTTCTTAAATCATAATTGTTAATACATATTAAATGTACAAATTAATGTACATTATGCAAATTAAAGGGATTCATTGATGTTTCCCTACTTGCATTAATATATTGTGAATTAATTTCAATTCTTTTTTCTGTAAAATGGGGATAATAGGTTATCTTATAGGTTGTTGTGTAAACCAAATAAGTTAATGCATGTAAAAGTCTTATAGGCATTTAATAAGTGTTAGGTATTTTTATCTAATGTGTGTCTCTATTCGTTACTCAATTTGAAAAATCCTGATTAGATTCAGGTATGTAAAAATTCATCTTTTCAAGAAATTGACTGAGTTTTGATAGAATGGATTATGCGAAATTCAATCTATTTTTTACAGAAAACATGCCACTTTTAAACTACATTAAACAAGGTTTTTAAAGTCAGGCATTTATGTGTATTGAAGCAATCTAAGAAGACTCACACTAAAATTATTTTTTTATGAAATATGCCCTAGATGATTATGATGATTATGGTTATTATTATTGTAGAGCAGAGGGTTTACAATTAAGTTGATCTAATACCTATCTTGCATTATATAAATTCTAAGAAGCAAGTACATATTGTGTCACAAAGTGTCATTCATGAGTTATGATTGTTAATAATGGATTCTAATGGTGACCATGATGATGATTCAATATAATGCCCTACATTAATAAAGAGCATAGAGGATAAGAAAAATTGTTTGGGTATCATTCTTCACCCTACCCCACACCCGTGACCTACAAGAAATTAGCCAGTAAAACCAAGGAACAACTTATATGTAGATAAAATTATATGAACATACATTGGGAGATTTCTTTAATGTCCCATGAAACTGTCCCTCCTGAACTGACCTTTATATTTAAGACCTTTACAATAGCAGTATGCACAACTTCAGAGATTGTATTTTTAAATCCCTGAACATTTACGTTTAGTTTTCCCTTTTACATATCCACAGACCATGTACCAATTTCTCATAGTAAAATCTGCTGGAAATGCCTTCTATGTGGAATTTTATTTTTTTTCTGAAAACATCTAGATATCTACCTATAAAAGAGATTGTCATATTGATCTTTGTGATACGGAGAGTTAAAAGAAAGTACATGTCACTGATTTCTAAATGACTTGAAGTTCATCCAGGTAGTTGATAGAGAAAACAGAGAACGTAAGAAATGTCAAGTACATGTAGCTTCCAGCTCCATTTCAAAGTTGATTTATTGTAAATCAATGCTAATAAGGTAACCTCTTGTTTAGGGAAATTATTTAGAGAAAGCGATACCTACAACTGACCTAGATAGTGTGGTGTTTTTAGTCATTTCTGGATAAACTTTTACTACAATTTTCGTGAACACCAAGTATCACAAGAATCCCTACTTCCTCTAATTCCTTCTCTACTTTCTCTATTCTCCTGGGGGATTTCATATTCACCCTTGGCTGTAACAGTCGCCTTCAAGACAATGACTCCCAAATCCACACCAGCAGTTCTAGGGTGTCTGTGAAGAGCATTTCCACGTGATTATCCCACAGATAACTCACATTCAACATTACTCAAATCAAATCCACCAAAGCCTCCTCTACATCTGCTATTCCTCACATATTCCTGTTTTCCTGAGTGATCCCACCAGCTAGCCAGCCTGCTCAAACTGATTTGTTGTCTTTACCATGTCCTCTTCAACTAGGACTTTAACGTTCTCCATATCCTTCTCCATAAGGGCTTCAGAGATTTTCTCCCACCTTCAACACAGCACGTCTTCAGATACAGACCACTTCATTTTGATCTTGTTTTAGCACTCAGATCACTCTTTTGAACTAAACAGGTGTGTCTAAAACTTGGGGAACCAGGTTTTACAGTTATCGACCCCTGCTCCTTGGACTCACACGCACAATTCCATGAGTGGGTCTATCTGCGTGTTCTAGACCTAGAGAACTGATGATTTTCTAAAACCCAGTCTATCTCCCTCAAGATGTTCCTATTTTCAGTCTGCACTCACCTGAAAAAGATTTATGGTCCCCTATTGTTGATACTCTGCAATCATTGATGTCTATTCTCATACACAAGCCTGGCTTTCAGAGACACACATGGGCTCTCTGGTGGCCCATGTCATGGTGGGGAGGGGACGTTTTCTAAGGTTTCTATTGCCAAGTACCTTGCTTAGAAATCAGGCCTGACACAGCTTCACAGAGCCTAGTCCCGACCCCATAGGCTGATCCCTGCCACCTCCCCTGAAGTAGCAGGCTCCTCATAATGACCCAGGGCTTGGCAGCATCCACTGGTACTATCCCACCAGCCCCTCGAAGCCTAGCTGGATTCTCCATAGAAACAGGGTACATCTCTATGGAAATGGGCTCCCTCCTCCCGCCCCAGTGTGATGCAGCTCTCAGAGAAGCTCAATAGTGAGGGTCTTTCCATTTATAGCAATTAGGATAAAGAAGTGTTCTGCACTTGCTGAGCCTTAGATGGCAGATTCCTGCTATATTCTTTGAGATTTCTGCCATCAATGTTGCCTGAGATGCCAACTTGCCATCCCACTAACTATAAGACAGTGTTCTCAGTCAAGACCAATCCCACAACCAATAACACACACACACACACACACACACACACACACACACACACACACACACATGCACATGCCCATCCATCATGGTGAGCAAGGCTTTGAATCTGTGATACAGACCGAATGAACCCACCAATCACATTCACTGCTTCAAACAGATCGTGATCAGGAAACAACTGATGTCACTTGTAAAATGTGATATGTCCTGGACTATCAATGTGGTAAAAAAAGAAGTAGAGAAATGCAAAAAAATTGGAGAAAATACTTAACCTCTTAGAGACCTAAAAAAAATTTAGATGTGGTTCCAACCAATCCTGGGTTAAAAATCATCTGGAAAAAATGCTTTCACTTCTATTTATCAATTTACTTACTTACTTACTTACTTACTTACTTACTGCAGTACTGGGGATTGAACCCAGTGGCACTCTACCATGAAGCTATATCCCCAGCCCTTTCAATTATTTGGGGCGGGGGGCCTTGCAGAGTTTCAAATTTATGATCCTCCTGCCTTAGACTCCCAAGTACCTGGGATTACAGGCAGGTACCACTCTTCCCCATTAATTACTTATTTTTAAAATAAGGCTATTTTTAAAAATTTAACTATAATTTGTACTCAAAAAATGCACAGATCTAAAGTGTATAGGTTTATAATATTTTACATATGTATGAACTACCAAAAATCAGGATATAAAACATTTCCATCACTTTAAAAAATTCCTTCATGCGTCAACTGATATCACCCCTGAGCTCCAAAAAAAAAAAAAAGACCACCATTATTACTTGACCATTATAGCTGTTTTGCTAATTTTTGAACTTTATTTAAAGGAAACATACAGTATATATTTTATATCTGGCTTCTTTCACCCAGAAAATTTTTTTTTTAGATTTGTCGATGTTATTAATGTTCCAGTATTTGTGTTTCTAAGGTAACTGAATTATTCCACTGCATGCTAAACCGTGATTTGTCTTCTGTCCTTCTGCTGAAGGCATAATATTTGTTTGAGTAATTATGAATTTTTACACAAGAATTTTTGTGAACTGTGCATTAATTTCCTTGGAAATACGCTAGTAATGGTATTGTTTTGAATAGAATAACTACATATTTAACTAAATTAGAAATTACTAAATATTTTTGAAAAGTAAGTGTATAGACTTCAAATTTCACCTTGAGTATCTATCGAAATAGCTAAAAAGCATGTTATTTTCATCATTATAATAACCAAAAAGAGCAAAAGAAAATGCAAATTAATGACTTTCCTTGACTTTATTAGGAATGAAGATTATAAGGCAAACAACTAACCGAAGTCTGGGGAGAGATAAGCAACCAAAATAATCGAGGCATTTTTTTAACTATGAGAGAACCCACTAGATACATAGGAGTTTATTTATAAAAAAAAAAAAAACTCAAATAAAAAATAGTTAATGGATTGCTAAAGACTAAGTATAGACTGGTTTAAGATCATAAAGACCCAGAGGGCTAGAGACATAAGATGTTTCTATTTTTTCTTTTTCTCCATGGATTCCACCAAATGATCCCAGAAAGATAGGGAAGTATTCTGAGAAAGTGTCTTTAACGGTATCATTTCTTGGATAGTTGAAGGGTCAAAGAGCAGCAACAGCAGCCAAAACTCCTTCCAGACCCATTTCCTGATTTTTTGTATAGAACAAAAGCTGTAATCTTCAGAGGCAAGAGTAATGGAAAGTGTTACATTAGGACACTCAACTGAAAACCTTTGCAGCTATGGAAAGGAACAGGGCGAAATGTCTAATGTCGGGAGGAATAAGAACTAGGCTCAGCCATATTGCTAGAAAGTGGGTCACTGTGAAGGCCATATCCCTGTGACTGAGTTTACAGTACCTAAAGCAGGGCTTCGTGGAAATATCAGAAATTCCTTCTCTGTTTTCCACTAGTCCACTAACATGCATTGACTGAAAATAACAGTAGAATACAGCTGAGAATTCTTCAAGAAATAGATTATCTCTGAAGAACAGCGAAAATAGAATACACAAAAGCAAGCAGGGAACAATATTAACAAACTGAACTCAGCCATATAGAATAAGAATAACATTACAGTGAATTGAGATCAATCCCAGAATGCAAGGCTGGTTCAATATTCAAAAATTCAATCAACCGAATTTCCATAGTAACAGACTAAATAAAATATATATATATATATATCATTTCAATAGATGCAGAGAAAATAAGAAAATTCAATATCTATTTATGATAAAAACTATAACTAAATGAAACTAGGGGCAAAGTCCAGTGGTAGAGTGCATGCTTAGTATGCATAAGGCTCTGAATTCAAAACCCAGGACACATACATAAAAAAATAAAAAAAAACACTAGTAAAAAATGGATAGACATTTTCTAACTTGATAAAAGGCATTGAGTAAATGTAATGTGCCAGACACATAGCTTATATTATCTCAAAACTGTTTTTCAGCAGTTGTGAAATAGACATCATTAATATCTTAAGCAAGGAACAAACTGAGGAATAGAGATGAGCTGACTTTTTTACAAACAACATTTAGTAAAAAACAGATGGATTTCAATCCACATCTATCTGGACCAAGAGCCTACTCTTTTACTATAATATTTTTCATTTAAGATTGAAAAAGAAACAGAAATTTTAGTTCAAATCAATGGATCACAGATTAGCATGGGTCACATGATAGAAAATCAGTAATTGTATCAATCATTTTTTTTTCAGGAAATGTAATGTTCGGTGAGGTAAATCTTATAATAAAAAAGAAGAAAAACACCTAAGTATATATCATTTGTCAAAATTTCTTGTATCTTATAAAACGTAAAAAACATAAAAGTTTCTACTGAAAAAATAGATCAATGTATTTAAAATCAGGTGACTTATAATTTTACTTTTAAGAAATAATCAGAGATGATCACAGATACATATGTATGAAAGCTTCTATTCCAATATTTATGATAGTAAATGGAATGGAAGGTTTTTATGTTCAATAAAAAGGGAGATATTAACTTAATTTCATGTTAGGAAATTAATATTACAAGGCAAACAACTAAATAGAGTACAAAAATATTGGGAAATTTTCTTTGGATATTTTAAAGATAGATAGAGGTAGAATGGGATGAATGCAAAGAGAGCTTTAATTTTGTGACCTGTTCTATGCTTCTGAATAACGTTCGGCATTTTCTTCATTTTTCCACAATGAAAACTTATTACTTGAAATAACAGACATACAAAAAAGAATTCATCACAGTGAAGCACAGTGTTAGGAGAAAGATACTGCAGATTCAATGAGACACAGGGGTTGATAGCTGGTTGTGCATTTTGACCAAGTCTCCATTTATTCTTACAAAAGAGCACCCATGCAAAAGTCTTTGAGAAGTTATGCTCTCTCTAAAGTCACTCCTATACGTCACTTTCCAGAGTCCAGGCATCTCTGTATAAAATATTATTTGACATGTTTCTGCCGATTAACAAGCCTGTTTGGGTGCTCTCAGTCCATTCTCGTCATGGTCTCTATTTCTCTGTTTTGTAAGTATGATACCATTGGAAATGAGCAATCAATCATTTGTCACTGAATTCATCTTCTTAAAATTTTCCAACCACTCCAACCTACAAGGCTGGTTCTTTCTGCTCTTTTTGGTCATTTACCTGACCACTATCCTAGGGAACATTCTCATAACAGTGGCCACCAGGGTCAGTCCTGCTTCCCACACTTCAATGTACTTTTTCCTCAGCAATTTGAGCTTCTTGGACATCTGCTACACATCAACCACCCTCCCAGTACTGCTGGTGAACTTCTTTTGGGAGAAGAAGGCCATTTCTTATGAGGGCTGCCTTTCCCAGATCTTCTTCTTGGTGACAATTGCTGGCACAGAAGGCATCTTATTGGCTGTGTGGCCAGTATGACTGCTGTGTGGCCACCTGCCGTCCTCCTTAGTACCCAGTCATCATGAGTGTGAAGGTCTGTGTTGGCCTGGTGACTGGGTCCTGGCTGTGTGGGCTGGTGAATTTGGTCACACACACAGTGCTGGCCATCACACTCACTCTGTGTGGGCCCCACCAGTTCAGCCACTTTTTCTGTGACACCCCATTGCTCCTGAAGCTCTCCTGCTCAGCCACCTCTGTCAACGAGTCTGCGATCCACGTGGTCAGTGCCACCATGGGCCTGAGCCACTGTTCTTCACTGCAGGATTTTACGCACTCATCATGGCGGCCATCCTGGGGATTCTCTCTGCCCAGGGCAGGAGGAAGGCCTTCTCCATCTGTGCGTTCCCCCTCACTGTTGTGGTGGTCTTCTATGGAACAGCCAACTTCCACTATGACAGGCCCAGAGAAGGCTGGACATGGACACCCTGGTCTCTGTGCTCTTCTGTGTGGTGAGCCCCCTGTTGAGCCTCGTCATTCACTGCCTGAGAAGCAACGAGGTCCAGAGTGCCCTGAGGAAGCTGGCTGGAGGGTGTGCATCCCTTTGCACTATCAAAGTCTAGACCAATCTTCAAACTGGAGTATACAGTCATCTGAAAAAAGATGACTCCCAGGGACTTGTAGGCACCTGGTTAGAGAGTCTGCATCTGGAGCTTCAACTCCAACTCCCGCTTTTAAAATCTCTGAGACTCCTTTCTCTCCTCTCTTTTCACAAACACCCTTTTCACACTTTCAGGTTCAAGTGTGTCGGACACCTTGTGTGGGTGTTCAGCACAATCTCTGTTCTTCTGTGTTCTCCCCACACCAGAGGGACAGAAAGTACGAGAACCTCGTTTCTCACACTCCCCTGCCTGCAGGCCTTCATTTTAGAAGGTTCTGTCAAGATCAGCCAAACACTAGGCAGAGAGGAAAAAAGGAAAGGAAGAAAGCGGGTTCTTTTGGATCCCATAGCAGCAGCAGGAAACCAGCCCTTTAGAGGCAGGAACTAATCTCCTTGGTGCCAGGAGCTGTGTGTGCAGGCTCCTAGAAAGCTGTTCCTGAATGTGGGTCACAGTAGCGTAAAATGAGCGTCTCTTTCCAGAGAAGTTAGGATTTCCATATATGGGGTTGTGTCACCTGCCCTATTTTTCTTTTTTCTTCCAGATCTCCCAACCATTTTATAACTTTCTTCTGTGTTAACTTCATCTACCCTAAGACGTCAAGAGTCATTCTTCATCTCTACCTGACCATGGTGGCACTGACCACAATAGTGGTTTACATCAGAGATGGTTCTAGATAACAGATCTGAGGAGGTAGGATTTATGTCTGACCTGAGGGAATTGAATATGTTCATGATGTCACAGCCCATGGAAAAGGAGACCTGATAATTCCTGGTGTGCAATGACCCAACAGAGACTTTAAGTTATCGTGGCCTGAAATCAAATGTCTATAGAAAACTGAGCTTTGGAATAACACCATCGACCTTCAGGGTGGGAATGAACATTACAACATGACTACAGACTGCTGTTACTGACTGAAATGGGAGACCTACAGAAAGAAAATGATAGGTTCAAGCATTATATTCCTCCTTCAAGTCAGGTTCAGATAATCAGAAATATTTTCTCTCTGGAAACTGATAAAGGTTAATATCAGAATAAAACATCCAATTCTCCAAATTGCAGAAGTACAAAGAAAATTATAAATCCACAATTTCTCCAGGTCTCTCTTATGTCAATTAGGACATTAAAGGGGGAATGATTGAGACCCTGTTAATTAGAATGGCAAAATACCAGTGGAATTAGACAAATCTCAGAGCCTTGAACCCTGAAATCTCCATTAACCCTCTTTGCTGTCATAAGCATGCTTTCCTCCCCTGAGGAGACTAGCTTTCCCTAAATTGAAGACCCTATGGTTACTCTACCTGGGCAGTTGTCTTTTTTTTTAAGAGAGAGTCAGTGAGGAGAGGAGAGGAGAGGAGAGGGGAGAGAGAGAGAGAGAGAGAGAGAGAGAGAGAGAGAGAGAGAGAGAGAGAATTTTTAATATTCATTTTCTAGTTCTCGGCGGACACAACATCTTTGTTGGTATGTGGTGCTGAGGATCAAACCCGGGCCGTACGTGTGCCAGTCAAGCGCACTACTGCTTGAGCCACATCCCCAGCCCAATTGTCTTTAAGATGCTCATCCATCATCCCACATTGTCACCAGACTCTTTATTGGGGTCTGATCCTAGAATGCCTCAGGTAAGAGTATAAAATATAGCCCAGGAGAGTATAAGGGTCACACCAAAATAAAAGGTAAATATTTTACTGTGTTTTGTTAATAAGAGCCTTAAGAATACATAAGAGTATTTGATTGAGTCTTCTAGACAAAAGAAGTCAGGACATATTGCTGGATCATCTTGAATGCAGTCACAGGGATGTAATCACCAGAAATGGTAGGGCCAAGGATTTTCCTGAGCCACGGGGAGTGGCTATTAGACTCTCTTTGGTTGATGGACTGAAATCTGGACTCAGTGTTTGCTTAAGTTCAATGACCAATATGATCCTGGAATAATGGAGAGGATGGTGATCAGAAATAAATAAGGTGTTGGATGGCATGTTATGTGACCCCTTCCCTGGGCTCACAGCTGGATCTGGAGGAGGGCCTGGAGCACCAGCCTTCGCCAAGGCCTCGTGGACATGCGTTCAGAAGGCAGAACCAGATCCTTGTGAAACCCACAGCCGCTGTCCTCGGCAGCCTGGGAAGACATTAATAGATGACATCCTTGAAACGGGCTCCCTGATTTCAGTGAGAATAAGGGGACCCTGAAGTAGAAGAGGCCATGTGGTGGAGCAGTGATCAGAACATTTGAATCTGTAGAGATTTTTGACAGTGTTAAATGATCGTGGTATTTATAGATGGGAAAAAATGGGCACCCTCCTAGAATAGTGCCTGTCCCATGTAATGTGAAACTCTTTTTTTCGCACTTTATTGGTGCATTGTAGTGGTCCATAATGGTGGGATTTGCTGACACATATTTGAACATGCACACAAAATAACCGTGAACTTTGGCAAATATCATTCCAATAATTCTCTTCACCTCACCTCCTCCCCTGGTGCCTTGACTCTACTGATCTTCCTTCAACTTTCTTGATGAGACTCCCTTCCCAACTTTCCTTCCTTTTCCCCCTCTAGCTTTAACAGAGGAAAAACATACGGCCCTTAACTTTCTGAGTTGCTTATTTCCCTTAATGTTCTGAAGATCCATCCATCTTCCAGCATGACATAATTTCGTTCTTCTTTATGGCTGAATGAAATTCCAGTGTGCATATACCAGATGTTCTTTATCCATTCGTCCATTGATGTCACCTCGGCTGGTTCATGGGCATGTATGTGTCATGATAGTATGATGACTTCGATCCGCTGTGATAAATACCAAGCAGAGGTAGAGCTGGGTCGCAGGGTGGTCCATGGCTACTCCTGAGGAGCCTCCATCCTGATTTCCTTGGTGATTGTGCTGATTTACATGCCCACCAAAAGTGTGAGAGTGCTCCTTTTTCTCCAATTCTCTCCTTGTCACACTTATTTTTGTTTGTATTCTTGGTGGTTGCCTTTGTCACTAAAGTGAGATGAAATCTCAAGGTAGTCTTGACTTGCAAGTATTTTCATATATTTGTTGGCCACTCACATATTTTCTTCTAAGACATGTCTGTTTAGTTCATTTAGTTTCCCATTTGGTAATTGGGTTATTTGATATTTGGGTTTTTTAATAATTGTGGGTTTGATGTTTAGTTTTTTGAGTTCTTTATTAATATTCTGAATATTCATCCTCTTTTAGAAGAGCACCTCATAAAGATTTTCCCCGTTTCCGTAGGTTCTCTCTTCATATTCTAATTGTCTCCTTTGCTGTGCAGAATCTTCTTAATTTGATGCCATCCAATTAGCTAACTTTTGGTGTTATCTCCTGAGCTTTGGCATCCTATTGAGAAAGTCATTGCCTCTGCCTGTAGGTTGAAGTATTGACTTTGTTTTTTCCTAGAAAATGCATAATTTCTGGTCTAGTGCCTGAGTCTTTAATGCATTTTGAGTTGATTTTTTGCAGGGTGAGCGATAGTTCACGTCTCATTCTTCTGCATTTGGACAGGGGTGTAGAAGGACTCTTTCAGAGAGTAGATGTTAAAGACTGGGGTGCAGAAAAACTGTTGCAGAGAGCAAAAGTTGGAGACTGAGGTGCAGAAGGACTGTAACAGAAAGCAGAGTTTGGAGACTGGGGTGCAAAAGGATTGTTGCAGAGAGCAGAGTTTTCAGACTGAGGTGCAGAAGGACTGTTGCAGAGAGCAGATGTTGGAGACTGGGGTTCAGAATGACTGTTGCAGAGAGCAGAGGTTGAAGACTGGGGTGAAGAAGGATCGTTGCAGAGAGCAGAGGTTGAAGACTTGTGTGCAGAAGGACTGTTGCGGAGAGCAGGGTTTGGAGACTTGGTTGCAGAAGGATCTTACAAAAATCAGAGTTTGGAGACTGAGGTTCAGAAGGACTGTAACAGAGAGCAGAGTTTGGAGACTGTGGTGCAGAAGGACTGATACAGAAAGATGAGGTTGGAGACTAGGGTGCAGAAGGACTGTTACAGAGAGCAGAGATTGGAAATTGGGGAGGAGAAGGACCGTTTCAGAGAACAGAGGTTGGAGACTGGATTGCAGCAAGACCGTTGAAAAAACCAGAGGTTGGAGACTGGGTTGGAGAAGGAATGTTACAGAGATCAAAGTTTAGAAACTGGGGTGAAGAAGGACTTTACAGAGAACAGAGGTTGGAGACTGGGGTGCAGAAGGAGTGTTAAGGAAAGGAGACGTTGGAGACTGGGGTGCAGAAGGATCGTTGAAGACAGCAGAAGTTGGAGACGGAGTTGCAGAAGAATCGTTGCAGAGAGCAGAGGAGGAGACTGGGCTGCAAAAGGATCGTTACAGAGAGCAGAGGTGGGAGACTGGGGTGCAGAAGGACTGTTACAGAGAGAACAGTTTAAACACTGGGGTGCAGAAGGAATGTTGCAGAAAGCAGAGATTGTAGAGTGGGGTGCTGAAGGACTGTTGCAGAGAGCAGAGTTTGAAGACTGAGATGCAGAAGGACTGTTACACAGAGAAGACGTTGGAGATTTGGGTGAAGAATTATGATACAGAAAGCTGAGGTGGGAGCCTGGGGTGCAGAAGGACCGTTAAAGAGAGCAGAGGTTAAAGACGGTCGTGCAGAAGGACTGTTTCAGAGAGCAGAGATTGGAGATTTGGGTGCAGAATGCCTGCTACAGAGAGCAGAGGTTTGAGACTGGGTTGCAGAAGGACTGTTATAGAGAGAAGACTTTTGAGGCTGGGTTGCAAAAGGACTGTTTTAGAGAGCAGAGTTTTGAGGCTGGGTTGCAGAAGGATCTTACAGAGAGCAGAGGTTGGTGACTGAGGTGCAGGACGACTGTTACAGAGAGCAGTGGTTGGAGACTGGAATGCAGAAGGATTGTGCAGAGAGCAGAGGTTTCAGTCTTAGGTGCAGAAGGACTGTTACAGATAGCAGAGGATGGAGACTGAGATGCAGAAGGACGGTAACAGAGAGCAGAGTTTGGTGACTGAGGTGCAGAAGGACTGTTACAAAAACAGAGGTTGGAAATTGGGGTGCACAGGGACCGTTACAGAATAAAGAGGTTGAAGACTGCGGTAAACAAAGACTAACAGAGAGCAGAGGTTGGAGAATATGGTGCAGAAGGACTGTTACAGAGAGCAGAGGTTGAAGACTAGGGTGCAGAAGGACCATTAAAGAGTGCAGATGTTGGAGACTGCGGTACAGAAGGACTGTTACAGAGAGCAGAGATTGGAAATTGGGGAGTAGAAAAACTGTTTCAGAGAACAGAGTTTGGAGACTGGGTTGCAGGAGGGCTGTTGAAGAAAGCAGAGGTTGGAGACTGGGTTGGAGAAGGAATGTTACAGAGAGCAGAGTTTGGAACCTGGGGTGCAGAAGGACCTTACAGAGAACAGAGGTTGGAGACTGGGGTGCAGAAGGACTTATAGAGAAAGCAGATGTTGGAGACTGGGGTGCAGAATGACCGTTACAGAAAACAGAGGTTGGAGAATCTGGTACAGAAGAACTGTTACAGAGAGCATAGGTTAAAACCTGGGGTGCAGAAGACTCTTGAATAAAACAGAGGTTAGAGACTGGGGTACAGAAGGACCGTTGCAGAGAGCAGAGGTTGGAGACTGAGGTGCAAAATTATTGTTACAGAGAGCAGAGTTTGGAGACTGGGTTGCAGAAGAACTGTTATAGTGAGCAGCGGTTGGAGACTGGTGTGTAGAAGGATCTTGCAGAGAGCAGAGGTTGGAGACTGGGGTGAAGAAGGACTGCTACAGAGAGCAGAATTTGGAGACTGGGGTGCAGAAGCATATTACAGTGAGCAGAGGTTGGAGACTGTGATGAAGAAGGAGTGCTGGAGAGAGCAGAATTTGGAGACTGGGGTGCAGAAGGATTGTTACAGAGAGTAGAGGTTGGATACTGGGGTGCAGAAGTACTTTTGCATAGATCAGAAGTTGGAAATTTGGGTGCAGAAGGAACTATTGCAGAAAGCAGAGGTTAAAGACTGAGGTGCAGAAGGACTGTTATAGAGAGCAGAGGATTGAGACAGGCGTGCAGAAGAAATGATTCAAAAGCAGATGTTCAAGACTGGGGTACAGGAGGACCATTAGAGAAAGTAGAGGTTGGAGTCTTTAGTTCAGAAGGACTCTTACAAAGAGCAGAGGTTGGAGACTGGGGTGCAGAAGGACTGTTGCAGAGAGTAGATGATGGAGACTAGGGTCCACAAAAACTGTAGCAGAGAGCAGAAGTTAGAGACTATGGTGCAGAAGTACAGTTACACAGAGCACAGTTTGAAGACTGGGGTGCAGAAGGACTGATACAGAAAGCAGAGTTTGGAGATTCGGGTGCAGAAGTATCCTTACAGAGAGCAGAGTTTGGAGAATGCAGTACAGAAGGACTCGTACAGAGAGCAGAGTTTGGAGACTATGGTGGAGAATGACTGTTGCAGATAGCAGATTTTGGAGACTGGGGTGCAGAAGAAATGTTGCAGAGAGCAGAGGATGGAGACTTGGGTGCGAAAGGACTGTTGCAGAGAGCAGAGGTTGCAGACTGAGTTGCAGAAGGACTCTTACAGACGGCAGAGTTTGGAGACTGTGGTGCAAAACGACTGATAAAGAAAGCAGAGGTTGGATACTGGGGTGCATAAGGACCCTTGCGGAGAACAGAGGTTGGAGACTGCGGTACAGAAGGACTGGTACCGAGAGAAGTGGTTGGAGACTGGGGTGCAGAAGAACTGATGTAGAGAACAGAGGTTGGAGACTGGGGTGAAGACGGATCGTTGGGTCGAGCAGAGTATGGAGACTGGGGTATAGAAGGACTGTTGCAGAGAGCAGAGTTTGGAGACTAGAGTGTAGAAGGACTGTTGCAGAGAGCAGAGGTTGGAGACTGGGGTGCAGAAGGATCGTTTAGGCGAGCAGAGTATGGAGACTGCGGTGTAGAAGGACTATTGCAGAGAGCAGATGTTGGAGACTGGGGTGCAAAATGACTGTTGCAGAGAACAGAGAATGGAGACTGGGTTGCAGCAGGACTGTTGCAGAAATCAGAGGTTGCAGACTGAGTTGCAGAAGGACGGTTACAAAGGGCAGAGTTTGGAGACTGTGGTTCAAAACGACTGATACAGAAAGCAGAGGTTGGATACTGGGGTGAATAAGGAGCCTTACAGAGAACAGAGTTTGGAGACTGTGGTACAGAAAGACTGTTACAGAGAGCAGAGGATGGAGTCTGGGTTGCAGAAGAACCGATGTAGAGAACAGAGTTTGGAGACTGGAGTGCAGAAGAACCGTTGGGGCAATCAGAGTATGGAGACTTGGGTGTAGAAGGATTGTTGAAGAGAGCATTGATTGGAGACTGAATTACAAAAGGACTGTTACAGAGAGCAGAGTTTTGAGACTGGGGTGCAGATGTATTATTGCAGAGAGCAGAGTTTTCAGACTGAGGTACAGAAGAACTGTTGCAGGAAGCAGATGTTGGAAACTGGGGTTCACAAGGACTGTTGCAGCTAGCAGAGGTTTCAGACTGGGATTCAGAAGGCCTGTTACAGAGAGCAGTGTTTGCAGACTGGGTTTCAGAAGGGTCTTACAGAAAACAGAGGTAGAAGACAGACATTCAGAAACACTGTTACAGAGAGCAGAGGTTGGAGACTGGGGTGCAGAGGGATTGTTGCAGAGAGCAGATTTTTCAGACTTAGGTACAGAAGAACTGTTGCAGAGAGCAGATGTTGGAGACTGGGGTGCAGAAGAATCTTTGCAGAGAGCAGAGGTTGGAGACTGGGGTGCAGGTGGACTGATACAGAGAGCAGAGGTTGGAGAGTGGGGTGCAGAAGGCTTGTTACAGAGCAGAGTTTGGTAACTGGGGTGCAGAAGGATCTTACAGAGAGCAGAGTTTTGAGACTGAGGTGCAGAAGCACTGTTACAGAGAGTAGAGGTTGGAAACTTTACTTGCAAAGAATAGAGGTTGGAGACTGAGGTGCGGAAGGATTGTTACAGAGAGAAGAAGTTGGAGACTGGGGTGCAGAAAAACTTATTCTGAGAGCAGAGGTTTTAGACTGGGGTGTAGAAGGACTGTTGCAGAGAGTAGAGGATGGAGATTGGGGTCCAAAAGGACTGTTACAGAAAGCACAGTTTGGAGACTGGGGTGGAGAAGGACTGTTGTAGAGAGCAGATGCTGGAGACTGGGGTTAAAAAGGAAAGTTGCACAGAGCAGAGGATGGAGACTGGGCTGCAGAAGTATCCTTGGGGTGAGCAAAGTATGGAGAATTGGGTGTAGAAGGACTGTTCCAAAGACCAGAGTTTGGAGACTAGGGTTTAGATGGACTTTTTCAGACAGCAGACGTTGGAGACTTGGGTGAAGAAGTATTGTTGCATAGAGCAGAGGATGCAGACTCAGATGCAGAAGACGGTTACAGAAAGCATATTTTGAAGACTGGGGTGCAGAAGGACTGTTACAAAGAGCAGACTTTGGAGAATGGGGTGCAGAAAGATCGTTGCAGAGAGCCGAGTTTGGAGACTGGGGTTCAGAAAGATTGTTAGAGAGAGCAGAGGTTGGAGACTGTGGTGCAGAAGGACTTTTACTGAGAGCACAGGTTGGAGACTGAGGTGCAGAGAAACTGTTGCAGAGAGCAAAGTGAGAAGACAGGGGTGCAGAAGGAGTGTTGCAGAGAGCAGATGTTGGAGACTGAGGTCCAGAAGGACCATTACAGAGAGCAGAATTTGGAGACTGGGGTACAGAGGAGTTTTACAGAGATCAGAGGTTGGAGAGAGGTGTGCAAAAAGATCTTACAGAGAGCATAGGTTTGAGACTGGGGTGCAGAAGGACTGTTGCTGATAGCTGAGGTTGGAGACTGGGGTGGAGAAGGATGATTGAAGAGAGAAGAGTTTGGAGACTGGGGGCAAAAGGCCTGTTACATACAGCAGAGGTTGGAGACTGGGGTTAAGAAGGCCTGTTACTACTGAGAGCAGTTCTTGGAGACTGGGTGCATAAGGATAGTTACAGAGATCATAATTTGGAGACTGGGTTGCAAAGGAATCTTACTGAGAGCAGAGGATGGAGAATGAGGTACAGAAGGACTGTTAGAGAGAGCAGAAGTTGGAGACTGAGGTGCAGAAGGATTGTTGCAGAGAGCAGTGTTTAAAGACTTCAGTGTAGAAGAACTGATACAGAAATCAGAGGTTTAAGACTGGGGTGCAGAAGGACCCTTACAGAGAACAGAGGTTGGAGACTGAAAGACTCTTTTAGAGAGCAGACGTTGGAGACTGGGGTGCAGAATGACTGTTGTAGAGAACAGAGGTTGGTGACTGGTTTAAAGAAGAACCATTGCAGAAAGTAGAGGTTGGAGACTGGGCTTCAGAAGGATCTTACAGACAGCAGAGTTTTGACACTGAGGTGCAGAAGGACTTTTGCAGAGAGAAGTGTTTGGAGACTCGGGGGCTGAAGGACTATTGCAGAGAGCAGAGGTTGGAGTATGAGGTGCAGAAAAACTATTACAGAGAGCACAGGTTGGAGACTGTGGTGCAGAAAAACTGATACAGAAAGCAGAGTTTGGAGACTGGGGTGCAGAAGGCCCCTTACAGTGAGCAGAGGTTGGAGACTGGGGTGGAGAAGGACTGTTGCAGAGAGTAGAGAATGGAGACTGGGGTGCAAAAGGAATCTTGCAGAGAGCAGAGTTTGAAGACTGGTTGCAAAAAGACTGTTTCAGAGAGCAGAGGTTGCACAGTGAGGTGCAGAATGACGGTTACAGAGAGCAGAGTTTGGAGACTGTGGTGCAGAAGGACTGATATAGAAAGTAGAGGTGGGAGAGTGGGTTGCAAAAGGACCCTTACAGAGAACAGAGGTTGGAGACTGCAGTGCAGAAGGACTGTTGTAGATAACAAGGTTGGAGACTGGGGTTAAGAGGTACCAATGCCGAGAACAGAGGTTGGAGACTGAAGTGTAGAAGGAGTGTTACAGAGAGCAGAGTTTGGAGACTGAGGTGGAGAAGGACTGTTACAGAAATCACAGGTTGGAAATTGGGGTGTAGAAGGACCCTTACAGAGAGCAGAGTTTGGAGACTTCCGTAAAAAAGGACTGTTACACACAGCAGATCTCGGAGACTGCGGAACAGCAGGACTGTTGCAGAGGACAAAAGTTGGAGACTGGGGTGGAGAAGGAATGTTACAGAAAGCAGAGTTTGGAAACTGGAGTGCAGAAGGATCTTACAGAGAGCAGAGTCTGGAGACTGTGGTGCAGAAGGACTGTTGCACAGAGCAGAAGATGGAGACTGGGGTCCAGAGAGCAGATTTTAGAGACTGAAATGCAGATGGACTGTTACAGAGAGCAGAGTTTGGAGACTGAGTTGCAGAAGGACAGTTACAGAGAGCAGAGTTTGGAGACTGGTTTGCAGAAGGACTGTTACAGAGAGCAGAGGTTGTAGACTGGGGTTCAGATGGATCTTACAGAGAGCAGATTTTGGAGACTGGGGTGCAAAAGGAACGTTGCAGAGAGCAGATGTTGGAGACTGGAATGGAGAATAATCGTTGCAGAAAAAAGAGGTTGGAGACTGGAGTGCATAAGGATCTTACAGAGAGCAGAGGTTCGTGACTAGGGTGCAGAAGGACTGTTGCCAAGAGCAGAGGTTGGAGACGGAAGTGAAGAAGGACTGTTGCAGAGAGCAGAGGTTGAATACTGGGGTGCAGAAGGCCTGTTACAGAAAGCAAAGACTCTAGTATCGGGTGCAGAAAGAACGTTACAGAGAGTAGAGGTTGGAGAATGCAGTACAGAAGGACTGTTGCAGAGAGAAGAATGTAGAGACTGGGGTGCAGAAGGACTGTTGCAGAGAGCAGAGGTTGGAGACTGAGGTGCAGAAGTCCTGTTACATAAAACAGGACTGGGTTTCAGAAGGATCGTTGCAAATAGCAGATCTTGGAGACAGGGGTGCAGAAGGATCTTACAGAATGCAGAAGTTGGAGACTGGGTTGCAGAAGTATTTTACAGAGAGCAGAGTTGGGAGAATGACGTGTAGAAGGACTGTTACAGGCAGCAGAGGTAGAAGACTGTTGTGCAGAAAGTTCGTTGAAGACAGCAGTTTTCAGACTGAGGTGCAGGAGGACTGTTGCAGAGAGCAGTTGTTGAAGACTGGGTTCCAGAAGGACTGTGGCAGAGAGCAGAGGTTGGAGACTGGGGTTAAGAGGGCTGGTTGCATAGAGCAGAGGTTGGAGACTCGTGTTCAGAAGGACTGTTACAGAGAGCAGATTTTGGAGACTGGGTTTTAGAAGGATACTACAGAGAGCTTAGGTTGGCAAGTGAAGTGCAGAACGACTGTTACAGAGAGTAGAGGTTGGACACTGGGCTGCAGAAGGACTGTTTTAGAGAGCAGTGGTTGGAGACTGGGGTGCAGAAGGACTGTTGCAGAGAGCAGAGTTTGGAGACTGAGGTATGGAAATCTTGTTACACAGAAAAGAGGTTGGAGCCTTGGATGCAGAAGGACTGTTGCAGAAAGCAGAGGTTGGATACTGGGGTGAAGCTTGATCTTACAGAGAGAAGAATTTGGAGACTGAGGTGCAGAAGGACTGTTGCGGAGATCAGAGGTACTAGACTGGGGTGCAGCAGGATGATTGCAGAGAGCAGAGGTTGGAGACTGGGGTGCAGAAGGATCGTTGCACAGTGCAGATTTTGGAGACCGGGGTGCAGAAGGCCTGCTACAGAGAGAACAGTTTGGAGACTGGCGTGCAGAATGCCTGTTATAGAGAGGAGAGTTTGGAGACTGGGGTGCAGAAGGACTGTTATAGAGAGCAGAGTTTGGAGACTGGGTTGCTGAAGAATCTTACAGAGAGCAGTGTTTGGAGACTGGGGTGCAGAAGGATCGTGCAGAGAGCAGAGGTGTCAGACTGAGGTGCAGAAGGACTGTTACAGAGAGCAGAGTTTGGAGACTGAGGTGCAGAAGGACTGTTACAGAAAGAAGTGGTTGGAAATTGGGCTGCAGAAAGACCGTAACAGAGCCCAGAGTTTGGAGACTGCTGTATAGAAAAACTGTAACAGAGAGCAGAGGTTGGAGACTGAGGTGCAGAATAATAGATACAGAGAGCAGAGGTTTGAGACTGGGTTTTAGAAGCATCTACAGAGAACAGAGGCTGGAGAGTGAAGTGCAGAAGGACTGTTACAGAGAGGAGAGGTTGGAGACTGGGGTGCCGACGGACTGTTATTGAGAGCAGAGTTTGGAGACTGATTTCCAGAAGAATCTTACAGAGAGCAGAGGTTGGAGACTGAGGTGCAGGTGGACTGTTACAGAGAGCAGTGCTTAGAGACTGGGGTGCAGAAGGATCGTGCAGAGAGCAGAGGTGTCAGACTGAGGTGCTGATAGACTGTTACAGAGAGCAGACTTTGGAGACTGAGGTGCATAAGAATAGATACAGTGAGCAGAGTTTTAAGATTGGGTTTTAGAAGGATCCTACAGAGAGCAGAGGTTGGAGAGTGAAGTGCAGAAGGACTGTTACAGAGAGTAGAGTTTGGAGACTGAGGTGCAGAAGACTGTTGCAGAGAACAGAGTTTGGAGACTGAGGTGCAGAAGGCTTGTTACAGAGAGCAGAGTTTGGTAACTGGGGTGCAGAAGTACTGTTGCAGGGAGCAGAGGTTGGAGACTGGGGTGCAGAAGGACTGTTGCAGGGAGCAGAGGATGGAGACTGAGGTGCAAAATCTTGTTACATAGAGCAGAGGTTGGACACTGGGGTGCAGAAGGATCGTTGAAATAAGCAGAGCTTGGAGACAGGGGTGCAGAAGGATCTTACAGAGAACAGAAATTTGAGACTGAGTTGCAGAAGGACTGTTGCAGAGATCAGATTTTGGAGACTGGGGTGCAGTAGGATCACTGCACAGAGCAGAGTTTGGAGACTAAGGTATAGAAAGATCGTTGCAGAGAGCAGAGGTTTGAGACTGGGTTGTAGAAGGCCTGCTACAGAAAGCAGAGTTTTGAGACTGGTATGCAGAAGGCCTGATACAGAGAGGAGAGTTTGGAGACTGGGTTGCACAAGGACTGTTATAGAGAGCAGAGTTTGGAGACTGAGTTTCTGAATAATCTTACAGAGAGCAGAGGTTGGAGACTGAGGTGCAGGTGGACTGTTACAGAGAGCAGTGGTTGGAGACTGGGGTGCAGAAGTTTCGTGCAGAGAGAAGAGGTGTCAGACTGACGTGCAGATGGACTGTTACAGAGAGCAGAGGTTGTAGACTGAGGTGTAGAAGGACTGTTACAGAGAGCAGAGTTTGGAGACTGAGGTGCAGAAGGACTGTTACAGAAAGAAGTAGTTGAAAATTGGGGTGCAAAAGAACTGTAAGAAAGACCACAGATTGGAGACTGTGGTATAGAAAAACTGTAAGAGAGCAGAGGTTGGAGACTAAGGTGCAGAAGGTTAGATACAGAGAGCAGAGGTTTGAGACTGGTGTTCAGAAGGACTGATACAGAAAGCAGAGTTTGGAGACTGGGGTGCACAAAGACCATTACAGAGAGCAGATGTTGGAGACTGGGGAGCAGAAGAACTGTTGCAGAGGACAGAGGTTAGACACTGGGCTGTTTCAGGACATTTGCAAAAAGCAGAGGTTAAAGAATGGGGTGGAGAAGGAATGTTACAGAGAGCAGAGTTTGGATACGGAAGTACAGAAGGATCTTACAGAGAGCAGAGGTTGGATATTTTGGTGCAGAAGAACTGTTGAAGAGAGCAGAGGTTGGAGACTGGGGTGCAGAAAGACTGTTGCAGAGAGCAGAGTTTGGAGACTGAAGAGCAGAAGGACTGTTGCAGGGAGCAGAGGTTGGATACTGGGGTGCATAAGTAATGTTGCAGAGAGTAGAGGATGGAGACTGGGCTGCAGAAAAAATGTTGCAGAGAGCAGAGGTTGGAAACTGAGGTGCAGAAGGACTCTTAAAGAGAGCAGAAGTTGGAGACTGGGTGCAGAAGGACTGTTGCATAGAGCAGAGGTTAGAGACTGAGATGCAAAATCCTGTTACGTAGAGCAGAGGTTAGACACTGGGGTGCAGAAGTATCGTTGAAATAAGCAGAGTTTGGAGACAGGGGTGCAGAAGGATCATACAGAGAGCAGAAGTTGGAGTCTGAGTTGCAGAAGGACTGTTGCAGTGATCAGAGTTTGGAGACTGGGGTGCAGAAGGATCCTTGCAGAGAGCAGAGGTTTGAGACTGTGGTGCAGAAGGACCTTTACTGAGAGCACAGGTTGGAGACTGGGTGCAGAATGACTTTAACAGAGAGCACAGGTTAAAGACTGAGGTGCAGAAAAACTGTTGCAGAGAGCAAAGATAGGAGACTGGGGTGCAGAAGGAGTGTTGCAGAGAGCAGAAGTCTGAGACTGAGGTGCAGAAGGACCCTTACAGAGAGCAGAAGTTGGAAACTGTGGTACAGAGGAGTGTTACAGAGAGCAGAGGTTGGAGACAGGTGTGCAGAAGGATCTTACAGCGAGCATACGTTGGAGACTGGTGTGCAGAAGGATTGTTGAAGAGAGCAGAGGTTGGAGACTGGAATGAAGAAGGACTGATATAGATAACAGAGGTTGGAGACTGGGGTGCAGAATGCCTGTTACAGAGAACAGAGTATGGAGACTGGTGTGTAGAAGGACTGTTACAGAGAGCAGAGGTTTAATACTGAGTTGCAGGAGGATGTTACAGAGAGCAGAGGTTGGAGACTGAGGTGCAGAAGCACTGTTACAGAGAGAAGAGTTTGGAGACTGAGGTGCAGAAGGACCCTTGCAGAGAGCAGAGTTTGAAGATTGAGGTGCAGAAGTCCCATTACAGAGAGCAGTGCTTGGAGACTGGGGTACAGTTACACAGAGCAGAGTTTAAAGACTGGGTTGCAATAGGATCTTACAAAGAGCAGAGTTTGGAGAAGGACTGTTATAGAGACTGAGGTGCAGAAGTACTGTTATAGCGAGCAGAGGTTGGAGACTGGGGTGCAGAAGGACTGATACAGAAAGCAGAGCTTGGTGACTGGGGTGCAGAAGGACTGTTGCAGAGAGCAAAGTTTGAGACTGAGGTGGAGAAGGACTGTTGCAGAGAGCAGATGTTAGATACTGGGGTGCACAAGGACCACTGCATATAGCAGAGGTTGGAGACTGTATTTCAGAGGTAACATACAAAGAGGAGAGTTTTAACACTGAGGTGCAGAAGGACTGTTGCAGAGAGCAGAGTTTGGAGTTTGGGCCACAGTAGGACTGTTGCAGAGAGCATAGGTTGGAGTCTTAGATGCAGAAGGACTGTTACAGAGAGCATAGTTTCGAGACCGGGGTGCAGAAAAACTGATAAAGAAAGCAGACTTTGGAGACTGGGGTGCAGATGGACCCACAGTAGGACTGTTGCAGAGAGCATAGGTTGGAGTCTTAGATGCAGAAGGACTGTTACAGAGAGCATAGTTTCGAGACCGGGGTGCAGAAAAACTGATAAAGAAAGCAGACTTTGGAGACTGGGGTGCAGATGGACCGTTACAGAGATAAGATGTTGGAGACAGCAGTACAGAAGGAAGGTTACAGAGAGCAGAGGTTGGAGATTGGGGTGGAAAACGAATATTGCAGAGAGCAGATATCGGAGACTGGGCTTCAGAAGGACTGTTGCAGCTAGCAGAGTTTGAAAACTGGGGTGCAGGAGGACTGTTGCAGAGAGCAGATGTTGCAGACTGAGGTGCAGAAGGACCCTTACAGAGAACAGAGGTTGGATACTGTGGTACAGTAGAACTCTTACAGGGAGCAACGGTTGGAGACTGGTGTGCAGAATAACTGTTGTGGAGAATAGAGTTTGGATAGTGGGGTGCAGAAGGACCATTGCAGATAGCAGAGGTTGAAGACTGGGTTTCAGAACGATCATACAGAGAGCAGAGTTTGGACACTGAGGTGCAGAAGGACTGATGCAGAGAGCAGAGGTTGGAGATTGGGGCGCAGTAGGACTGTTGCAGAGAGCAGAGGTTGGAGTCTGAGGTGCAGAAGGACTGTTACAGAGAGCAGAATTTAGAGACCGTGGTGCAGAAGAACTGATAGAGAAAGCAGAGTTTGGAGACTGCGGTGCAGAAAGACCGTTACAGAGAGCAGAGGTTGGAAACTGAAGTACAGAAGGACGGTAACAGAGAGCAGACTTTGGAGACTGGGGTGGAAAAGAACTGTTGCAAAAAGCAGATTTTGGAGACTGGGGAGCAGAAGGACTGTTGCAGAGACCAGAGGTTGCAGAGGGAGGTGCAGAAGGACTGTTACAGAGAGCAAAGTTTGGAGAATGGGGTGCAGAAGGAACCTTACAGAGAACAGAGATTGAGGACTGCGGTATTGAAGAACTGTCGTAGAGAACAAGGTTGGAGACTGGGGTGCATAGAGACCATTGCAGAGAGTAGACGTTAGAGACTGTGGTGCAGAAGGAATGTTACCGAGAGAAGAGTTTGGAAACTGGGGTGCAGAAGAATCTTCCAGTGAAAAAAGTTTGGAGACTGGGGTGAAGAAGGATTGATGCAGAGAGCAGACGTTGGAGACTTGGGTGCAGAAGGATCATTATAGAGAGCATAGGGTGGAGACTGGGGGTGCCAAAGGAATGTTACAGAGAGCAGAGTTTGGAGTCTGGGTTCAGAAGTACTTTTACAGAAAGCAGAGTTTGGAGACTGGTTTTCAGAAGAATCTTACAGAAAGCAGTTTTGAGACTGCCGTACAGAAGGACCGTCACAGAGAGAAGAGGTTGGAGACTGGGGAGCAGAAAAACTGTTGCAGAGGATAGAGGTTTGAGACTGGGGTGCAGCTCGACCATTGCAGAAAGCACAGGTTGTAGACTGGGGTAGAGAAGGCATGATACAGAGAGCAGAGTTTGGATACTAGGGTGCAGTAGGATCTTACAGAGAGAAGAGTTTGGAGACTGATTTGTAATAGAACTCTTACAGAGAGCAGAGTTTGGAGACTGGGGTGCAGAAGGACTGATAGAGAAAGCAGAGATTGGAGTTTGTGGTGAAGAAAGAAGGTTACAGAGGGCAGAGTTTGGACTGCAGTACAGAATGTCTTTTACAGAGACCAGTGGTTGGAGTCTGGGGTTGAGAAGGTTTGTTGCAGAGATCAGATGTTGCTAACTAGGGTGCAGAAAGACTGTTGCAGAGAGCAGAGGTTGGAGAATGGGGTGAAGAAGGACTGATACAGAAAGCAGAGGGTGGAGACTGGGGTGCAGAAGGACTCTTACAGAGACCAGATGTTGGAGACTAGTTTGCAGAGGGACTGTTAAAGAGAGCAGAGTTTAGAGACTGGGGTGCAGAAGGACTGTTGCAGAGAGCAGAGGTTGCAGACTGGGATGGAGAAGAATTGTTGCAGAGAGAAGAGTTTGGAGTCTGGGGTGAAGAAGGACTGCTACAGAGAGCAGAGGTTAAAGACAGGTGTGCAGAAGGACCTTTGCAGAGAGCAGAGGTTGGAGATTGAGGTGCAGAAGGAATATTAAAGAGAGAAGTAGTAGAAGATTGGGGTGCAGAAGGATTGTTACAGAGAGCAGAGGTTGGAGACTGGGGTGCAGAAGGTCTTTTGCCAAGAGCAGAGGTTGGAATCTGGGGTGCAAATGGACTGTTACAAAGAGCATAGCTTCGAAACTGGGTTGGAGAATTCCTGTTACAGAGAGCTGAGGTTGGAAACTGCTGGGCAGAAGGACTGTTAAAGGGAGCTGAGTTTGGAGACTGGGTTGCAGAAGGGTCTTACAGAGAGCAGAGGTAGGAGGCTGAGGTGCAAAAGGATTATTGTAGAGAGCAGAGTTTTCAGACTGAGTTGCAGAAGGACTGTTTCAGAGAGCAAATATTGGAGACTGGTGTGCAGAGGAATGTTACAGAGAGCAGAGGTTGGAGACTGGGATTCAGATAGATCTTACAGAGAGCAGAGTTTGGAGACTGGGGAGCAAATGGACTGTGGCAGAGAGCAGATGTTTGAGACTGGGGTGGAGAAGAATCGTTGCAGAGAGAAGAGGTTGGAGACTGGGTTGCAGAAGTCCTGTTACAAAGAGCAGTGTTTGGAGACTGTTGTGCAGCAGGACTGTTACAGAGTGCAGAGTTTAAAGACTAAGTTGCAGAAGGATCTTAGAGAGAGCAGACTTGTGACACTGAGGTGCAGCAGGACTGTTGCACAGAGTAAAGGTAGGCGACTGGGGTGCAGAAGGGTCCCTGCAGAGAGCAGAATTTTCAAACTGAAGTGCAGAATGACTGTTGCAGAGAGCAGATGTTGAAGACTGGGGCACAGAAGGATTGTTACAGAGAGCAGAGGTTGGAGACTGGAGTGCATAAAGATCATTCTAAGCAGGAAGTGTGAATCTGGAGGTATAGCGATACCAGAGCTAAAACTGTACTACAAAGCAATAGTAACAAAAACAGCATGGTACTGGTACCAAAAACAGGCAGGTGGACCAATGGTACAGAATAGAGTACACAGAGACTAATCCACAAAGTTACAACTATCTTATATTTGATAAAGGGGCTAAAAACAAGCAATGGAGGAAGGATAGCATCTTCAACAAATGGTGTTGGGAAAATTGGAAATCCATATGCAACAAAATGAAATTGAATCCCTTTCTCTCGCCCGCCACAAAAGTTAACTCAAAATGGATCAAGGAGCTAGATATAAAAACAGAGACACTGCGTCTGATAGAAGGAAAAGTTGGCTATGATCTACATATTGTGGGGTTGGGCTCCAAATTCCTTAATAGAACGCCCGTAGCCCAAGAGTTAATAACAAGAATAAACAAATGGGACCTACTTAAACTAAAAAGTTTTTTTCTCAGCAAGAGAAACAGTAAAAGAGGTAAATAGAGAGCCTACATCCTGGGAACAAATTTTTACCCCTCACACCTCAGATAGAGCCCTAATATCCAGAATGTACAAAGAACTCAAAAAATTAAACAATAAGATAACAAATAATCCAATCAACAAATGGGCCAAGGACCTGAACAGACACTTCTCAGAGGAGGACATACAATCAATCCACAAGCACATGAGAAAATGCTCACCATCTCTAGCAATCAGAGAAATGCAAATCAAAACCACCCTAAGATACCATTTCACTCCTGTAAGATTGGCAGCCATTATGAAGTCAAACAACAATAAGTGTTGGCGAGGATGTGGGGAAAAGGGCACACTTGTTCACTGCTGGTGGGACTGCAAAATGGTGAGGCCAATTTGGAAAGCAGTATGGAGATTCCTGGGAAAGCTGGGAATGGATCCACCATTTGACCCAGCTATTGCCCTTCTTGGACTATTCCCTGAGGACCTTAAAAGAGCACACTATACGGATACGGCCACATCAATGATTATAGCAGCACAATTCACAATAGCTAGACTGTGGAACCAACCTAGATGCCCTTCAATAGACGAGTGGATAAAAAAATTGTGGCAGCTATACACAATGGAGTATTATGCAGCACTAAGAAACGACAAAATCATAGAATTTGCAGGGAAATGGATGGCATTAGAGCAGATTATGCTAAGTGAAGCTAGCCAAGCTCTAAAAAACAAATGTCAAATGTCTTCTTTGATATAAAGAGAGCCACTAAGAATAGAACATGAGGAAAAGATAGAGCATGAGGAAAAGACTACCAGTAAACTAAGACGAATGGGGGGAGAGAAAGGAAGAGAGAAGGGAAAACATATGGAAATGGTAGGAGACCTTCAGTGATGCACAAAATTATAAGAGGTTATGAGGGGCAAGGGGGTGGGGGGAAAAAGGGGGAGAGAATTGAACAACAGCAGAGGAGGTAGAGAGGGAAGATGGGAGGGGAGGGGAGGGGAGGGGGGATAGTAGGGGATAGGAAACGTAGCAGAATACAACAGTAACTAATATGCCATTATGTAAAAATGTGAGTATGTAACAGAAGTGAGTCTGTATTATGTATTTGGGGAGTTCAAAACCCAATTGAGTCGAATGTATGAAAGATGATATGTCTTGAGCTCTGTAATGTTTTGAACAATCAATAAAAATAATAATAATAATAAAAAAAGAAGAAGTGTTGTAGAAAACAGAGGTTGGTGACTGGGGTGCAGAAGGACCATTGCAGAGAGAAGACTTGGAGACTGAGGTGCAGATGGATTGATACAGAGAGCAGAGGTTGAAGACTTGGTTGCAGTAGGACTGTTACAGAGAGCAGAGTTTGGAGACTGGGGTGTAGAAGTACTGTTACAGAGAGAAAAGGTTGGAGAATGGGGTGCAGAATAAGTGATGTAGAGAACAGAGGTTGAAGACTCCTGTGCAGAAAGACCATTGTAGAAAGCAGAGATTGGAGACTGGGTTTCAGAAAGATCTTACAGAGAGCAGAGGTTGGACACTGTGGTGCAGAAAGATTGTTGCAGAGAGCAAAGGTTGGAGATTGGGGTGCAGAAAGACTGTTGTGGAGAGCAGAGGTTGGAGTCTGAGGTGCAGAAGGAAAGTTATAGAGAGAAGAGGTTGGAGACTGGGGTTCAGAAAAACTGATAGAAAAAGCAGAGATTCTAGACTGGGGAGCAGAAGGATCGTTACAGGGAGCAGAGTTAGGAGACTGCAGTACACAAGGACTGTTACAGAGACCAGAGGTTGGAGACTGGGGTGGAGAAGGACTGTGGCAGAGAGCAGATTTTGGAGACTGGGGTGCAGAAGGACTGTTGCAGAGAGCAGAGGTTGCAGAGTGAGGTGCGTAAGGACTTTTACAGAGAGCAGAGTTTTGAGACTGTGTTGCAGAAGGACTGATACAGAAAGCAGTGGTTGGAGACTGGGGTTAAGAAGGACCCTTACAGAGAATAGAGGTTGAAGACTCTTTTACGGAAGATCTGTTGTAGAGAACAGAGGTTGGAGACTGGGGTGCAGAGGGACCATTGCAGAGAGCAGAATTTGGAGACTGGGTGCAGAAGGAATGTTACAGAGAGAAGAGTTTGGAAACTGGGGTGCAGAATGACTGTTGCAGAAAGCACAGTTTGAAGACTTGAGAGTACAGTTTGGAGACTTGGGAGCAGAAGGATTGTTGCAGAGAGCAGAGTGTGGAGACTGGGGTGCCGAAGAACTATTACAGAGAGCAGAGGTTGGAGATTGGGGTGCAGAAAGACTGTTGCGGAGAGCAGAGGTTGAAGTCTGGGGTTCAGAAAAACTGATAGAAAAAGCAGAGGTTTGAGACTGGGGTGCAGAAGGACCATTACAGAGAGAAGTGTTTGGAAACTGCAGTACAGAAGGACTGTTACAAAGAGCAGAGTTTAGAAACTGGGGTGGAGAAGATTTGTTACAGAGATCAGATGTTGGAGCCTGGGGTGCAGACGGACTGTTGCAGAGTAGAGGTTGGAGATTGGGGTGTAGAAGAGCTGTTACAGAGAGGAGAGGTTAGAGACTGGAATGCAGACGGACTGTTGCAGAGAGGTGATGTGGGAGACTTAGGTGCAGAAGGATTGTTACAGAGTGCAGTTGAAGGTTACTGGGGTACAGAAGGACTGAACCAAAGAGAAGAGTTTGGAGACTGGGGTGCAGAAGGCCTGTTACAGAGATCAGAGTTTGGAGACTGAGGTAATGAAGGATTGTTTCAGAGAGCAGATGTTGCAGACTGAGGTGCAGAAGGACTTTTACTAAGAGGAGAGGTTAGAGACTGGGGTGCAGAAGTATTCTCACAGAGAGCAGACGATGGAGACTGGGGAGCAGAAGGAGTGTTACAGAAAGCAGACTTTGGAGATTGGGTTGCAGAAGAACTGTTACAGAGAAAAGCTGTTTGAGACTGGGGTGCAGAAGGCCTTTAACAGAGAGTAGAAGTTGGAGACGGAGGTGCAGAAAGACTGTTGCAGAGAGCAGAGTTTGGAGACTGGGTTTCAGAAGGACTGTTTCAGAGAACAGAGTTTGGAGACTGCAGTACAGAAGGACTGTTAGAGAGAGTAGATCTTGGAGAATGGGGTGCAGAAGGAATGTCACATAGAACAAAGTTTGGAAACTGGGGTGCAGAAGGATCTTATAGAGACCAGAAGTTGGAGACTGGGGTGCAGAAGGATCGTTGCAGAGAGTAGAGGTTGGAGACTTGCGTGTAGAATGACTGTTGCAGAGAGCAGATGTTTGAGACCGGGGTTTAGAAGGACTTTTGCAGAGAGCAGAGGTTGGAGACTGAGGTGCAAAAGGACTGCTACAGAGAGCAGAGGTTGGAGACTGGGGTGCAAAAGGACCGTTACAGAGAGCAGAGTTTGGAGAGTGCAGTACAGAAGGACTGTTACCGAGAGCAGAGTTTGGAGACAGGGGTGCAGAACGACTATTGCAGAAAAAAGGGTTTGGAGACTGGGGTGCAGAAGAAATGTTGCAGAGAGCAGAGATTGGAAACTGAGTTGCATAAGGACTTTTACGGAGAGCAGAGTTTGAAGACTTGGTTGCACAAGAACTGTTACAGAAAGCAGAGTTTGGAGACTTCTTTTCAGAAGGATCAAACAGAGAGCAGAGGTTAGAAAGTGGGGTGCAGAAGGATCTAGGAATAGAGCAAAAGTTGGAGACTCAGTTGTAGAAGATTCATTGCATAGAGCAAAGTGGAGACTGGGGTGCAAAAGGATCATAACAGAGAGAAGAATTTGGAGACTGGGGTGCAGAAGGACAGTTACAGAGAGCACAGTTTAGAAACTGGGGTTCAGAGAGAATTTGGCAGAAAGCAGAGGTTAGATACTGGGGTGCAGAAGGACTGTTGCAGAGACCAGAGGTTGGAGACTGAGATGCCAAAGGACTATTTCACATAGCAGATGTTGGAGCCTGGGGTGAAAAATTATGATACAGAAAGCAGAGGTGGGACACTGGGGTGCAGAAGAATTGTTGAAGAGATCACAGGTTGGAGAATGGGATGCAGAAGGACTTTTGCATAGAGCAGAGTTTGGAGACTGATTTGCAGAAGGATTGATACAGAAATCAGAGGTTGGAGACTGGGGTGCAGAAGGACCGGTGCAGAATCCAGAGGTTGGGGACTGTGGTGAAAAAGGAATGTCACAGAGAGCAGAGTTTGAAAACTGGGATTCAGAAGGATCTTACAGAAAGCAGAGATTTAGACCGAGGTGCGGCAAGACTGTTACAGAGAGCAGACGTTGGAGACTAGGGTGCAGGAGGATCATTGCAGACAGCAGAGTTGCCAGACTGAGGCGCAGAAGGAATGTTGCTGAGAGCATATGTTGGAGACTTGGGTGCAGAAGGACTGTTGCAGAGAGCAGATTCTGGAGACTGAGATGCAGAAGGATCATTGCAGAGAGCATAGGTTGGACACTGGTGTACGGAAGGACTGTTCCACAGAGCAGAGGTTAGAGACTTGGGTGAAGAATGACTTTTTTAGAGAGCAGATGTTGAAGACTTGAATGCAGAAGGAGTGTTGCAGAGAGCAGATGTTGGAGACTGGAATGCAGAAGGATCATTGCAGAGAGCAGAGGTTGGACACTGGGGTGCAGAAGGACTGTTACAGAGAGTAGAGGTTGGAGACTGGGGTAAAGAAGGACTGTTGCAGAAAGCAGGTGTTGGAGACTTGGGTGCAGAAGGACTGTTGCAGAGAGCAGAATTTGGAGACGGAGGTCCAGAAGGACTGTTGCAGATAGCAGACTTTGGAGACTGGGGTGCAGAAGGACCGTTAGACAGAGCAGAGTTTAGAGACTGCAATACAGGAGGACTGTTACAGAGAGAAGTGGTTGGAGATTGGGGTAGAGAAGAAATGTTTCAGAGTGCAGATGTTGGAGACTGGGGTGCATAAGAAGTGTTGCAGAGAGCAGAGGTTGGAGACTGGGGTGCGGAATATCTGTTGCAGAGAGCAGAGTTTGAAGACTAAGGTGCAGAGAGAATGTTACAGAGAGCAAAATTTAGAGACAGGGGTACAGAATTACTGATACAGAAAGCAGAGGTTGGAGACTGAGGTGCAGAAGGACCGTTACAGAGAGCAGAGGTTAGAGACTGAGGTTCAGAAGGACTGTTGCAAAGAGCAGAGATTAGAGAATGGGGTGCAGAAGGACTGTTAAAGAGAGCAGAGTTTGGAGACTGGGGTACAGTAGGACCAGTGCAGAATTCAGAGGTTCGAGACTGTAGTGGAAAACAAATATTACAGAGAGCAGAGTTTGAAAACTGGGATGCAGAAGGATCTTACAGAGAGCAGAGTTCGGAGACAGGGGTGCAGATAGACTGTTGAGGAGAGGAGACGTTGGAGACTGGGGTGCTGAAGGCCTGTTACATAGAACAGAGTTTGGAGACTAAGGTAAAAAAGGCCTTTTAATGACAGCAGAGTTTGAAGACTGGGGTGCAGAAGGATTGTTATAGAGAGCAGAGTTAGGATACTGGGTGGCAGAAGGATCTTACAGAGAGCAGAGGTTGGAGACTGGGTTGCTGAAGGCCTGATACAGAGAACAGAGTTCTGAGACTGGGGTGCAGTAGGACTGTTACGGAGTACAGAGATTTGAGACTGGGGTGCAGCAGGACCGTTGCAGAAAGTAGAGGTTCGAGACTGGCGTGGAGAAGGAATATTAAAGAGAGCAGATTTTGGAAACTGGGGTGCAGAAAAATCTTTCAGAGAGCAGAGGTTGGAGACTGAGATGCAGAAGGATCATTGCAGAGAGCAGATTTGGACACTGGGGTGCAGAAAGACTGTTGCAGAGACCAGATATTTTTGACTGGGGTGCAGAAGGATTGTTTAGAGAGCAGATGTTGGAGACTGGGGTGCAGAAGGACTCTTGCAGAGAGCAGAGGTTAAAGACTGAGGTGGAAAATGACTGTTACAGAGAAAGCGG
Organism: Ictidomys tridecemlineatus; assembly: GCF_052094955.1. Classification (NCBI taxonomy): domain Eukaryota; kingdom Metazoa; phylum Chordata; class Mammalia; order Rodentia; family Sciuridae; genus Ictidomys; species Ictidomys tridecemlineatus. Next base: position 46,807 of record NW_027521051.1, read on the forward strand.
TTGGAGACTGGTGTACAGAAGGATTGTTGCAGAGAGCAGAGGTTTAAGACTGAGGTACAAAAAGATCATTGCAGAGAGCAGAGGTGGAGACTTAGCTGCAGAAGGACTGTTACACAGAGCACACGTCGCAGACTGGGGTTGAAAAGGAATGTTGCAGACAGCAGCGGTTGGAGACTGGGGTGCATAAGGACTGTTGTAGAGAGCAGAGTTGGATATGCGGTGCAGAAGGACTGTTACAGAGAGCAGAGTATGTAGACTGGAGAGCAGAAGGACTGATACAGAAAGCAGAGGTTGGAGACTGGTGTGCAGAAGGAGTGTAACAGAGAGCAAAGGTTGGCAACTGGGGTGCAGAAGGAGTGTTGCAAAGATCAGAGGTTGGAGACTGAGGTGCAGAAGGACTGTTACAGAGAGCAGAGATTGGAGACTGGGGTTCAGACGAACTGTTGCAGAGCAGATTATTGAGACTAGGGTGTAGAAAGACTTTTACAGAGAGCAGAGGTTGGAGACTGGGGTGCAGAAGGACTGTTGCAGAGATCAGAGGACGGAGACTGGGTTGGAGAAGGACTGTTGCAGAGAGCAGATTTTGGAGACTGGTTTGCAGGAGGAATTTTGCAGAGAGGAGTAATTGGAGACTGGGTGCATATGGACTATTGCAGACAGCAGAGGTTGCAGACTGAAGTGCAGAAAGACTGATACAGACAGCAGAGTTTCGAGAATGTGGTGCAGAAGGACTGATACAGAAAGCAGAGGTTGGACAATGTGGTGCAGAAGAACCCTTACAGAGAACAGAGGTTGGAGACTGCGCTACAGAATGACTGTTACAGAGAGCAGAGGTTTTAGACTGGGGTGCAGAGTGACTGTTGTAGAGATCAGAGTTTGGAGACTTCGGTGCAGAAGGACCATTGCAGAAAGCAGTGGTTGAAGACTGGGTTTCAGAAAAATCTTACAGAGAGCAGAGTTTGCACACTGAGGTGCAGAACGACTGTTGCAGAGAGGAGAGGTTGGAGATTGGGGCGCAAAAGGACTTTTTCAGAGAACAGAGGTTGGAGTTTGAGGTGCAAAAGGACTGTTACAGAGAGCAGAGGTTGGAGACTGGGCTGCAGAATGACTGATACATAACACAGAGTTTGGAGACTCCGGTGCGTAAGGACCATTACAGAGAGCAGAGGTTGCAGACTGCAGTACAGAAGGACTGTTACAGAGAGCAGAGGTTGGAGACAGGTGTGCAAAATTATCTTACAGAGAGCATAGGTTGGAAACTGGGGTGCATAAGGACTGTTGCAGAGCAGATTATAAAGACAAGTGTGCAGAAAGACGGTTGCAGAGAGCAGAGGTTGGAGACTGATGTACAGAAAAACAGTTAAAGAGAGCAGAGGTTGGAGACTGGTGTGCACAAAAATCGTTTAAGAGAGCAGAAGTTTGAAACTGAGTTGCAGAAGAATCGTTGCAGAGAGCAAAGGTGGAGACTGTGGTGCAGAAGGATTGTTACAGAGAGAAGAGGTGGGAGACTGCGGTGCAGAACGACTGTTAAAGAGAGCACAGGTCGGAGACTGTGGTGCAGATGGAATGTTGCAGAAAGCAGAGGTTGGAGACTGGGGTGCAGAAGGACTGTTGATGAGAGCAGAGGTTGGAGACTGAGATACAGAAGGACCATTACACAGAGCAGACGTTGGAGACTGGGGTAAAGAATTATGATACAGAAAGCAGAGGTGGCAGACTGGGGTGCAGAAAGACCATTACAGAGAGCAGAGTTTGGACACTAGGGTACAGAAGGACTGTTGCAGAGAGAAGATGTTGTAGACTCTGGTTCACAAGAACTGTAGAAGAGAGCAGAGGTTAGAGAATGGGGTGCAGAAGTAAGGTTGCAGAGAGCAGAGGTTGGATAAAGAGGTGCAGAAGGACTATTACAGAGAGAAGAGGTTGGAAACAGTGGTGCAGAAGGACGGATACAGAAAGCAGAGGTTTGAGATGGTGGTGCAGAAGGACCCTTACAGAGAGCAGAGGTTGAAGACTGCGGTACAGAAGGACTGTTACAGAGAGCAGAGGTTGGAGAATGGGGAGCAGAAGAACTATTGCAGAGAACAGAGTTTGGAGAGTGCAGTACAGAAGGACTGTTACCGAGAGCAGAGTTTGGAGACAGGGGTGCAGAAGGACTGTTGCAGAGAGCAGATGTTTGAGACTGGGGTGCAGAAAGATTGTTTAGAGAACAGATGTTGGGGACTGGGGTGCAGAACGACTCTTGCAGAGCGCAGAGTTTGAAGACTGATGTGGAGAATGACTGTTAAAGAGAAAGCGGTTGGAGACTGGTGTTCAGAAGGATTGTTGCAGAGAGTAGAGGTTTAAGACTGAGGTACAGAAAGATCATTGCAGAGAGCAGAGGTGGAGACTTGGCTGCAGAAGGACTGTTACACAGAGCACACGTCGCAGTCTGGGGTGCAGAAGGAATGTTGCAGACAGTAGCGGTTGGAGACTGGGGTGCAAAAGGACTGTTGTAGAGAGCAGAGTTGGATATGAGGTGCAGAAGGACTGTTACAGAGAGCAGAGTATGTAGACTGGAGAGCAGAAGGACTGATACAGAAAGCAGAGGTTGGAGACTGGTGTGCAGAAGGCGTGTAACAGAGAGCAAAGGTTGGCAACTGCGGTGGAGAAGGAGTGTTGCAAAGAACAGAGGTTGGAGACTGAGGTGCAGAAGGACTGTTACAGAGAGCAGAGATTTTAGACAATGTTTCAGAAGGATCTTACAGAGAGCAGAATTTGAAGACCGAGGTGCAGCAGGACTGTTTAAGAGAGCAGAGGTTGGAGACTGGGATTGAGAAGGCCTGTTATAGAGAGCAGAGTTAGGAGAGGGGCTCCAGAAGGACTGTTACTATGGTAGAGTTTGGAGACTTGGTTGCAGAAGGACCCTTACAGAGAGCAGAGTTTGGAGATTGAGGTGCAGAAGGACTGTAGCAGAGAGTAGAGTTTGCAGACTGAGTTGCAGAAGGATCGTTGCAGAGAACAGAGGTTGGAGACTGGGGTACAGAAGGATCGTTGCAGTCAGCAGAGTTTCCAGACTGAGATGCCGAAGGACTCTTACACAGAGAAGAGGTTGAAGACTGAGATGAAGAAGGACAGTTACAGAGAGCAGATGTGGGAGAAAGGGGTGCAGGACTTATACAGAGCAGAAGTTGGAGACTGAGGTACAGAAGGAGTGTTACAGAGAGCAGAGGTTGGAGACTCGGGTGCAGAAAGATAATTGCAGAGAGCAGAGTTTTCAGACTGAGGTACAGAAAAACTGTTGCAGAGAGCAGATGTTGGAGATTGGGGTGCACAAGGACTGTTGCAGCGAGCAGAGATTGGAGACTGGGGTGCAGAGGGATTGTTGCAGAGAGCAGAGGTTGGAAATTGGGGTGCAGAAAGCGTTTTACAGAGAGCAGAGTTTGGAAACTGAGGTGCAGAAGGACTGTTACAGAGAGCAGAGATTGGAGACTGGGGTTCAGACCAACTGTTGCAGAGCAGATTATTGAGACTAGGGTGTAGAAGGACTTTTACAGAGAGCAGAGGTTGTAGACTGGGATGCAGAAGGACTGTTGCAGAGATCAGAGGATGGAGACTGGGTTGGAGAAGGACTGTTGCAGAGAGCAGATTTTGGAGACTGGTTTGCAGAAGGAATTTTGCAGAGAAGTAATTGGAGACTGGGTGCATATGGACTATTGCAGACAGCAGAGGTTGCAGACTGAAGTGTAGAAGGACTGATACAGACAGCAGAGTTTAGAGAATATGGTGCAGAAAGACTGATAAAGAAAGCAGAGGTTGAACAATGTGGTTCAGAAGAACCCTTACAGAGAACAGAGGTTGGAGAATGTGCTACAGAATGACTGTTACAGAGAGCAGAGGTTGGAGACTGGGGTGCAGAATGACTGATACATAATGCTGAGTTTGGAGACTCGGGTGCGTAAAGACTGTAACAGAGAGCAGAGTTTGCAGACTGCAGTACAGAAGGACTGTTACAGAGAGCAGAGGTTGGAGACAGGTGTGCAAAATTATCTTACAGAGAGCATAGGTTGGAGACTGGGGTGCAAAGGACTGTTGCAGAGAAGATTATGGAGACAAGGGTGTAGAAGGACTGTTACAGAGAGCAGAAGTTGTAGACTTGGCTGCAGAAGCATCATACAGAGAGAGGAGTTTGGAGACTGAGGTGCAGAAAAACTGTTGCAGAGAGCAGAGATTGGAGACTGGGGTTCAGAAGGACTGATACAGAGGGCAGAGTTGGGAGACTGGTGTGCAGAAGCATCTTGGAGAGAGTGAAGTATGGAGACTGAGGTGCAGAAAGACTGTAGCAGAGAGACTTGAGTGCAGAAGGCCTCTGACAGAGAGCAGAGATTTCAGACTGAGGTGCAGAAGGACTGTTGCAGAGAACAGAAGTTGGAGACTGGGGTGCATAAGGACAGTTGCTGAGAGAAGAGGTTGGAGACTGATGTGCAGAAGGACTTTTACAGAGAGCACAGGTAAGAGACTGGGGTGCAAAATGAATGTTGCAGAGAGCAGAGGTTGGAGACTGGGGTGCAGGAGGACTGTTACAGAAAGCAGAGGTTAGAGACAGAGGTGCAGAAAGACTGTTAAAGAGAGCAGAGATTGGAGAGTGGGTTCAGAAGGACTTACATTGAAAGCAGATGTTGGAGACTTGGGTGTAGAAGGAACAATAAAGAGAGCAGAGGTTGGAGACTCTGGTACACAAGGACTGCTACAGAGTGCAGAGGTTGGAGACTGGGGTGCAGAAGGACTGTTGCAGAGAACAGAGGTTGGAGATTGGGGTGCAGAAGCACCTTTTCAGAGAAAAGAGGATGGAGACTTAGGTGCAGTATTATTGTTACAGAGAGCAGAGTTTGGAGACTGGAGTGCAGAAAGACTCTTTCAGTGAGCAGAGTTTGCCAGACTGGGTTTCAGAAGGGTCTTACAGAAAGAAGTGGTTGGAGACTGATGTACAGAAAGACTGTTACAGCGAGCAGAGTTTTGAGACTGGGGTGCAGAATGATTGTTGCAGAGAGCATAGTTTTCAGACTGAGGTACAGAAGAACTGTTGCAGAAAGCAGATGTTGGAGACTGGGTGAACAAGGACTGTTGCAGCGAAAACAGGTTGTAGACAGGGTGCAGGAGGATCCTTGCAGAGAGCAGAGGTTGGAGACTGTGGTGCAAAAGGAATGATAAAGAGAGCAGATGTTGGAGACTTGTGTGCAAAAGGACTGTTGCAGAGAGCAGAGGATGGAGACTGGGGTTCAAAAGAACTGTTTCAGAAAGCAGAGGTTGCAGACTGAGTTGCAGAGGGACTGATACAGAGGGCCTAGTTTGGAGACTGTGGTTAAAAACGACTGATACAGAAAGCAGAGGTTAAATACCTGAGTACATAAGGACACTTACGGAGAAAAGTGTTTGGAGACTGCAGTACAGAAGGACTGTTATAGAGAGCATGGGTTCGAGGCTGGGGTGCAGAAGGATCATTGGGGTGAGCAGAGTATGGAGACTGGGGTGTAGAAGAACTGTTGCAGAGAGCAGAGGTTAGAGACTGGGGTGTAGAAGGACTGTTGCAGAGAGCAGACTTTGGAGACTGGGCTGCCGAAGGACTTTTGTATAAAGCAGAGGTCGGAGACTGGGGTGCAGAAGGACTGTTACAGAGAACAGTGTTTGGAGACTGGGGTGCAGAATGCCTGTTACAGAGAGAAAGGTTTGGAGAAAGGGTACAGAAGGACTGTTACAGAGGAAAGAGTTTGCAGACTGGGTTTCAGAAAGATCTTACACAGAGCAGAGGTTGGAGACTGAGGTACAGATGGATTGTTACAGAGAGCAGATTTTGGAGACTGGGGTGGAGAAGGAATTATTCAGAAAGCAGAGGTTGGAGACTGTGGTGTAGAAGGACTGTTGGAGGGAGCAGAGTTTGGAGACTTGGGTGCAGAAGAAATGTTGCAGAGAGCAGAGTTTGGAGACTGAGATGCAGAAGACTGTTACAGAGATCACTGGTTGGAGACTGGGGAGCAGAAGTACTGATAGAGAAAGAAGTGTTTGGAGACTGGGATGCAGAAGAACTGTCGCAGAGAGCAGAGTTTGGAGACTGAGGTGCAGAGGGAATGCTACAGAGAGCAGAGGTTGGAGACTAGGGTGCAGAAAGATCGTTGTAGAGAAAAGAGTTTTCAGACTGAGGTGCAGAAGGACTTTTGTAGAGAACACATGTTGAGACTGGGGTGCAGAACTACTGTTGCAGAGAGCAGAGGTTGGAGACTGATGTGCAGAAGGACTGTTGCAGAGAGCAGAGGTTGGAGACTGAGGTGCAGAAAGACTGTTACAGAGAGCAGAGTTTGGAGACTGGTGTGCTGAAGAAGTGGTAAAGAGAGCAGAGGTTGGAGACTGGGGTGCAGAAGGCCTGTTACGGAGAGCAGAGTTTGGAGAAGGGGTGCAGAAGTACTTTTACAAAGAGTAGAGACCGAGGTGCAGAAGGACCGTTGCAGATAACAGAGGTTGGAGACTGAGGTGCAGAAGGATTGTTACAGAGAGCAGACGTTGCAGACTTGGTCTCAGAGGGACTGCTGCAGAGAGCAGATTCTGGACATGGGGTGAAGCAGGACTGTTGCGGAGAGCACAGGTTTGAGATTTGGGTGAAGAAGGACTGTTGCAGAGAGTAGAGGTTGAAGACTGTGTTGCAGTAGTACTGTTATAGAGCAAGAGTTTGAAGACTTTGGTGCAGAAGGACTGTTGCGGTGAGCAGATGTTGTAGACTGGGTTGCAGAAGAACTGTTGTAGAGAGCAGCGTTTGTAGACTGAGCTGCAGAAGTACTGTTACAGAGAGCAGGGGTTGGAGATTGGGGTGCAGATGGACTGATAAAGAAAGCAGAGTTTGGAGACTCGGGTGCAGAAGGACTGTTGCAGAGAGCAGAGGTTGGAGAATGGGTGCAAAAGGCCTGTTACAAAGAACAGAGGTTGGAGACTGGGGTGCAGAAGGACTGTTACAGATAGCAGAGTTTGGAGACAGGGTTGCAGAAGGATCTTACAGACAGCAGAGCTTAGAGACTGTGGTACACCAGGACTGTTACAGAGAACAGAGGTTGGAGACTGGGGTGCAGAAGGATCTTTGCAGAGAACAGAGTTTTTAGATTGAGGTGCAGAAGAACTGTTGCAGAGAGCAGATATTGGAGACTGGGGTGCACAAAGACTTTTTGAGAGAGCAGTGGTTGGAGACTGGTGTGCAGAAGGATTGTTGTAGTGAGCAGAGGTTTGAGACCAGCGTCCAGAAGGACTGTTACAGAAAACAGGGCTTGGAGAAGGGGTGCAGAAGGAATGTTACAGAGGGCAGAGTTTATAGACTGGGTTGCAGAAGGATCTTAGAGAGAGCAGATATTGGAGACTGAGCTGCAGAAGGACTATTACAGAGAGTAGAGGTTAGAGACTGAGGTGCAGAAGCACCGATGTAGAGAGCAGAGTTTTGAGACTGAGGTGCAGAAGGATTGTTACAGAGATCAGAGGTTGAAGCCTGGGTGCAGAAAGACTGTTGCAGATAGCAGAGTTTGGAGACTGCGGTGTAGAAAGATTGTTGCAGATACAGAGGTTTGAGACTTTGGTGCAGAAGGACTGATACAGAAAGCAGAAGTTGAAGACTGGGGAGCAGAAGGACCCTTACAGAGTGCAGATTTTGGAGACCGCACTACAGGAGTACTGTTACAGAGAGCAGAGGTTGGAGACTGGTGTGGAGAAGGACTGTTTCAGAGTGCAGACCTTGGATACTGGGGTGCAGACGAACTGTTGCAGAGAGCAGAGGTTGGAGACGGGGTTGCAGAAGAACTGTCGCAGAGAGCAGAGTATGGAGACTGAGGTGCAGAAGGAATGTTGCAGAGAGCAGAGGTTGGAAACTGTGGTGCAAAAGTAATGATACAGAAAGGAGAGTTTGAAGACTGGGTTGAAGAACGACCGTTACAGAGAGCAGAGGTTTGGGACTGAGGTACAGAAGGACTGGTACAGATAGCAGAGTTTGGAGACTGGGGAGCAGATGGACTGTTACAGAGAGCAGATGTTGAAAATTGGTGTACAGAAAGATCGTTGTAGACAGCAGAGGTTTGAGACTGGGGTGCAGAAGGAATGTTACAGAGAGTAGAGTTTTGAGACTGAGGGGCAGAAGGATAGTTGCAGAGAGCAGAGTTTGGAGACTGGGATGCAGTAGAACTCCTACAGAGAGCAGAGTTTTTAGACAAGGTTGCACAAGGATCTTACAGAGAGCAGAGTTGTAGACCGATGTGCATCAGGACTGTTACTAAGAGCAGAGGTTGGAGACTGGGGTGCAGAAGGATCGTTGTAGAGAACAGAGTTTTCACACTGAGGTGTAGAAGGACTTTTGCAGAGAGCACATGTTAGAGACTGGGGTGCAGAAGGACTGTTGCAAAGAGCAGAGATTGGGGACTGGGGTGCATAAGGATCGTTTTAGGGAGCAAAATTTTGAGACTGGGGTGCAGAAGGATTGTTATAGAGAACAGAGGTTGGAGACTGGGGTGCAGAAGGCCTATTACGGAGAGCAGAGTTTGGAGAAGGGGTTCAGAAGTACATTTACAGAGAGTAGTTTTTTGAGACTTAGGTGCAGAAGGACTGTTTAAGAGAGCGGAAGTTGAAGACTGAGGTGCAGAAGAATTGTTACACAGAGCAGAGGTTGGAGACTGGGTTCTAGAGGGACTGTTGCAGAGAGCAGAGACTGGGCACTGGGGTGTAGAAGGACTGTTGCGGAGAGCACAGTTTGGAGATTGAGGTGCAGAAGGACTGTTGCAGAGAGCACAGTTTGGAGACTGAGGTGCAAAAAGACTGTTAAAGAGAGCAGAATTTGGAGACTGAGGTGCAGAAGGATTGGTACAAAGAGGAGAGTTTAAAGACTGGGGTGTAGAACGACTTTTACAGGAAGCAGAGTTTAGAAATTGGGGTGCAGAAGGACCGTTACAGAGAGCAGAGGTTGGATACTTGGGTGGAGAAGGACCGTTACAGAGAGCAAAGAATGGAGACTGTGGTGCACAAGGACTTTTACAGAGAGCAGAGGTAGGAGACTGAGGTGCAGAAGAATCGTTGCAGAGAGAAGAGTTTGGAGACTGGGGTGTAGAAGGACTGTTAAAGAAAGAAGAGTTTGGCAATTGGGGAGCAGATGGACCGTCACAAAGAGAAGAGGTTGGAGACTGCGATACAAAAGGATTTTTACAGAGAGCAGAGTTTAGAGACTGGGTAGAATAAGGATCGTTGCAGAGAGCAGATGTTGGAATCTGGGGTGCAGAAGGACTGTTATAGAGAGCACATGTTGGGGACTGGGGTCCAGAAGAAATATTGCAGAGAGCAGAGTTTGGAGACCTGGGTGCAGAAGGACTGATACAGAGAGAAGAGGTTGGAGACTGGCGTGCAGAAGGACTGTTGTAGAGAGCAAAGTTTGGAGACTGGGGTGCAGAAGGACTTTTACAGATAGCACAGTTTCGAGACTGTATTGCAGAAGGATCTTACAGAGAGCATTTTGGAGACAGAGGTGCAGAAGAAGTGTTACAAGAGCAGAGGTTTAAGACTGGGGTGCAGAAGGATTGTTGCAGAGAGCAGCGTTTTCAGGCTGAGGTGCAGAAGGACGGTTGCAGAGAGCAGATATTGGATCCTGGGGTGCAGAAGGATCATTACAGAGAGCAGAGGTTAAAGACTTGGATGCAGAAGGCCTATTAAAGAGAACAGAGTTATAAGACTGGGGTACAGAAGGCCTGTTACAGAGAGCAGATTTTGGAGATTGGGGTACAGAAGGACTGTTACAGAGAGCAGAGTTTGGAGAATTGGTTGCAGAAGGATCTTACAGAGAGCAGAGTTTTAAGACAGAGGTGCAGAAGGACTTTTACAGGGAGTAGAGTTTGGAGACTGAGGAGCAGTAGGAACGTTGTAGAGAGCAGAGGTTGGAGACTGATGTCCAGACGGATTGTTACAGAGATCAGATGGTGAAGACTGGAGTGCAGAAGGAGTGTTACAGAGAGCAGAGTTTGGAGATTGGGGTGCAGAAGAACTGTTACCGAGATCAGAGGGTGGAGACTGGGGTGCATAGGACTGTTGCAGTGTGCAGAGTTTGGAGACTGAGGTCCAGAAGAACTGTTACAGAGTGCAGAGTTTTGAGACTGGGGTGCTGAAAGACAAATACAGAAAGTAGAGGTTGGAGACTGGGGTGTAGAAAGACCGTTACAGAGAGCAGAGTTTGGAGACTGCTGTACAGAAGGACTGTTACAGGGAGCAGAGGTTGGAGACTGGGGTTCTAAGGATCATTGCAGAGAGCAGATGTTTTAGACTGGTGTGCAGAAGTATTTTACAGAGAGCATAGCTGGGAGACTGAGCTGCATAAGGACTATTACAGAGACCAGTGCTTGAAGACTTGGGTGCAGAAGGATCTTTTCAGAGAGCAGAGGTTGGAGACTGAGGTGTGGAATGATCGATGAGGAGATCAGAGGTTGGAGACTATGGTGGAGAACGATAATTACATAGAGCAGATGTTGAAGACTGGGGTGCAGAAGGACAGTTACAGAGAGCACAGGTTGGAGACTGGGGTGCAGAAGAAATGTTGCAGAGAGTAGAGGTTGGAGACTAGGTTGCAGAAGGACTGATACCAAAAGCAGACTTTGAAGACTGTGGTGCAAAAGGACTGTTGCAGAGAACAGAGTTTGGAGACTGGGGTGCAGAATTACCGATGCAGAGAGCTGAAGTTAAAGATTTAGGTGAATAAGATTGTTACAGAGAGCAGAGGTTGGATACTGGGATGCATATGGACTGTTACAAAGAGCAGAGGTTAGAGACTAGGGTGCAGAATAACTGTTAAATATAGTCGAGGTTGGAAAATGAGGTGCAGAAAGATCGTTTTAGAGAGAAGAGTTTGGAGATTGCGGTGCAGAAGGCCCATTGCAGAGAGCAGAGGTTGGAGCCTGGGTAGAAGAAGGATCATTGCAGAGAGAAGATGTTGGAGACTGGGGTGCAGAAGGTCTGTTACAGAGAGCAGAGTTTGGAGACTGAGGTGCAGAAATACTGTTACAGAGAGCAGAGTTTGGAGACTTGGTTGCAGAATGATTGTTACAGAGAGCAGAGTTTTCAGACCTTGGTGCAGAAGGTCTGTTGCAGAGAGCAGATGTTCGAGAGTGGGGTGCAGAAGGACTCTTTCAGAGAGCATAACTTGGAGGCTGGGGTGCAGAAGGATTCATGCAGGGAGCAGAGGTTGGAGACTGGGGTGCAAAAGGACTGTTACAGATATCACATTTTGGAGACTGGTGTGCAGAAAGATATTATAGAGAGCAGAGTTTGGAGACTGAGGTGCAGAGGGACTGTTACAGAGAGCAGAGGTTTGATACTGGGTTGTAGAATGATTGTTGCAGAGAGCAGAGTTTTCAGACTTAGGTGCAGAAGGACTGTTGCAGAGAGCAGATGTTCGAGAGTGGGGTGCAGAAAAACTTATTCAGAGAGCAGAACATGGAGACTGGTGTGCAGAAGTTTTTTTGCAGGAAACAGAGGTTGGAGACTGGGGAGCAGAAGGCCTGTTACAGATATCACAGTTTGGAGACTGGTGTGCAGAAGGATATTATAGAGAGCAGAGGTTGGAGACAGAGGTGTAGAAGGACTGTTACAGAGAGCAGAGGTTGGAGACTGGGGTGCAGAATGATTGTTGCAGAGAGCAGAGTTTTCAGACTGAGGTGCAGAAAAACTGTTGCAGAGAGCTGATGTTCAAGACTGGGGTGCATAAAGAGTGTTTCAGAGAGCAAAACTTGGAGACAGAGGTGGAGAAGGATTGTTGCAGGGAGCAGAGGTTGTAGACTGAGGTGCAGAAAGACTGTTATAGAGAGCAGAGGTTTTAGACTGGGGTGTAGAAGGCCTGGTACAGAGAGCAGAGCTTTGACACTGTGGTGCAGAATGATTGCTGATAGCTTGTGAGCCTCCTTCTGGACACATTCTTTTCCACACAGTCCATCAGGCCCTCTCTCCTCACCCTGCTCTCTTTTGGCTTTGTGAGCACCTGTGACTTCCACAGTCACTCTAAGCCATGACTCCCAGGCCTATCTCCTGGGAACCTGTCCCGCTGCCTCCTGGAATTTCCTTGGGGAGACCCTGCAGGTACCCAGACTCCAGGCCCAACCTCCTTCCCTTCTTTCCTCTCCCCAGACACGCTCTTTCTCATTTTTTTTTATATTTTAATGAGTGATCTCACTGCCACTCAGCTACCCCACAGACCAGGTGCCCTCTTCTGTCCTCCTCACCAGGACTTTAAAGTGCTTTACCCAGGGCTCCTCTTCAGAGCTTTTCCCCAAGCTCCAAATGTCACATCTTCAGTTACCAGATATTTCTTTTTAATCTTGTTTTGGCACCCGATTTTTCTCAGAGACTACATGAAAATATGCTAACGAAAGCAACATGGACTGTAGAGACTATTATATGGCTTAGAAATAAGGTATCCCCCAACCAAAAGCTCATGGTCAGCCACAGTAGCAGTGTTCAGAGGTAAAATAATTAGACTGGGACACTTGTGACCTAATCTGTGAATCCATCCATTTTGTGGGTTAATTATCTGAAAGGCCCACTGTACTGAGAGGAGTGTGGGCAGGTGGAGTGTGGCTGGGGACATGCCCTGGGGAATCACATCTTGTCCCCTGCAAACTGTCTCCTCCCGTCCCCTCCACCACCCCAACCTTCTGGCTGCCATGAGCTAGGGATGCTTCCCCCCTTGTTCCCTTCCACCTTGGCGTCCCACCTCATCTCAGGCCGGCAACAATTGGTCAGCTGGCCCCAGACCAAACCTTCAAGCCAGGAGGCCAGAGTGCATCTCCCCCTCTGGGTTTTTCTGGTCAGGCCTGTGGTAACTGTGGCAACCGTGGATTGACCCAGGGAGTAGGTGTTATTAGTGGATTGGACCCACAACAGTTCCCTAAATCTACAGATTCTGTCATTTTCAGAGCTCAAGCCATTTCCTTCTGGATGGCCTGTTTCCAGCCTGCCCTCACCTAGAGTGCGGTCTACTAGTGATTATTGAGATTCTCCAGCTGTCCTGGTCCTGCCCATTTGCACACCACAGCTAGCTCCTAGGCAGCCAGACACATGGACCTCCTGTTGCCCACTGAGGAGAAAACAGAGATTTTCTGAGGACCCTGTTAGAAGTCCACTCTTATTTTTTTTAAAGACCACACTCAGAGGACATGTTTCAGGAAGTCCTTCACATGCGTCTTTGAGAAATCAGACTCACAATGATTTTTGTGATTCTCTCTCAGGCTCCAATAACCACCGTTCTACTCCCTACTACTCTGAGATCTACTTTTTAGCTTCCAAAAAGAAGTGAAAAACTGCTATTTCTCTTTATGTGTCTGGCTTATTTCACTTAATATAATGTCTCCCATAAGCTAGTTTTAAATAGAAACTGCACAACAAATTCTTTTATGTCAGATTTAAATTTTATTCTGAAGAGATAATTCAAAATGGTCACATATGTTTATGTAGGAAAATGTTCATTAAAATATTTATAGGACTGGAGATGATCTGAATGTTTAGCCAAAGGGAAGAGATTAAGTGTATTTAAGAGAGATGTAAGTTTATTGATCATCTAAAGAGATGCAGAAAAAGCATTTAACAAAATATAGCACCCCTACCTTTCAAAACAGTAGAAACACTAGGGACAGAAAGAACTTTGTAAAAGCATTGTAAAAGCTATCTATGCTAAACCCAAGGCAGCATCATTCTAAGTGGAGAAAGGTTGAAAGCATTCACTCTAAAAACTAGAAGAAGAAAGGGTGCCCCCTCTTTCACCGCTTCTATTCAACTTCAACTTTGAAATTGCCAGAGCCATTGGACAAAAGAAAGAAATTAAAGGTATACAAATAGGTCAAGAAAAATTCAAATCTCACTCTTTGCTGATAGGATCATGTCATCTTCTTAAATTTTTTATTAGAGCATAATAGTTATACATAGAAGTTGGGTTGATTTGGAAAAGATCCTACGTGCATGGAATCTGATTTACTCCATTCAGTCCCCACCACCCCATCTCCCTACCCTTCCCGCCCCCATTCTCCTTTCTCTACTGATCTTTCTTTGGGTCATTTATCTGTTAATTTCTGACCGGTGCTTTCTACATATACATACAGGTGCAGTTCTCTGTGGTAGACTTTCATGTGCACATAACATGATCTGCGTAAAGACCTTTCACATTTCCTCCCTTCCCAAACCTCTCCACACTCTCATTCTCCTTCTACTCCACTGATCTTCCCTGTATACTTAAGATAGCCAGTCCAACCCCACTTCATCAACTACTTTCCTCTATTTTGCTCTGGCCCTGATAATTTTAGCATTGTACAGGAATAGTTAACTTCTGCCTTTCTGAACACAGAGATCAACATTGATGTAAAATGAGAAAAACTCTACATTGGAAAACACTGAAGGCAACACCGACTGCTTTTGCAGATGATGACTCTGCTTTGTAAATTTTTTTCTTAACATTTGCAATGAAAATTAACTTCTTCAAAAATCCTATGTTTACATAAAAGGACAACAGGAGACAGAGATTACTGAGACAGTGAGAAATGACTTCACACCATGATGAGGTCGAATGGCTTTCTGTTGGCTTCTAGAAATTCTCTGGATACTCCCACCCACCATCACCCCTGCAAATGTGTGCGGCTCCATGGGTCTGATTCCCTGAGACCAGTGCCACAGGTTATCAGTCTCCAGGCTGCTTTTCATTCGATATTATTTGCCATGATGCTGCAGATTAACAAGCCTGTTTGGGGTGCTCTCAGTCCATTCTCACCTTGGTCTATTTTTCTCTGTTTTGTAGCTATGACAACATTGGAAATGAGCAATCAATCTTTTGTCACTTAATTCATCTTCTCAGGATTTTCCAACCACTCCAAACTACAGGGCTGGTTCTTCCTGCTCTTTCTGGTCATTTACCTGACCACTCTCCTGGGGAACATGCTCATAATAGTGGCCACCAGGGTCAGTCCTGCTCTTCACACTCCAATGTACTTTTTCCTCAGCAATTTGAGCTTCTTGGACGTCTGCTACACATCTACCACGCTCCCAATATTGCTGGTGAACTTCTTTTTGGAGAAGAAGGCCATTTCTTATGAGGGCTGCCTTTCCCAGATCTTCTTCTTGGTGACAAGTGCCTGCACAAAAGGCTTCTTACAGGCTGTGTGGCCAATATGACTGCTTGTGGCAACCTGCCGTCCTACTTAGTACACAGTCATCATGAGTGTGAAGGTCTGTGTTTGCCTGGTGACTGGGTCCTGGCTGTGTGGGCTGGTGAATTTGGTCACACACACGGTGCTGGCCATCACACTCACTCTGTGTGGGCCCCACCAGATCAGCCACTTTCACTGTGACACCCCATTGCTCCTGAAGCTCTCTTGCTCAGACACCTCTGACAACGAGACTGCCCTCCACGTGGTCAGTGCCACCATGGGCCTGAGCCCCTGCCTCTTCACTGCAGGCCCCTACGCACTCATCATGGCAGCCATCCTGGGGATTCCCTCTGCCCAGGGCAGGAGGAAGGCCTTCTCCACCTGTGCGTCCCCCCTCACTGTCGTGGTGGTCTTCTATGGAACAGCCAACGTCCACTATGAAAGGCCCAGAGAAGGCTGGACATGGACACCCTGGTCTCTGTGCTCTTCTGTGTGGTGAGCCCCCTGTTGAGCCCCGTCATTCACAGCCTGAGAACAACGAGGTCCAGAGTGCCCTGAGGAAGCTGGCTTGAGGGTGTGCATCTCTTTGCATGATTAAAGTCTAGACCAATCTTCAAACTGGAGTATACAATCATCTGAAAAAAGATGCCTCCCAGGGACTTGAAGGCACCTGTTTAGAGAGTCTGTATCTGGAGCTTCAACTCAAACTCCCGCTTTTAAAATCTCTGAGACTCCTTTCTCTCCGCTCTTTCAACAAACTCCCTTTTCCCACTTTCAGGTTCAATTGTGTCGGACACCTTGTGTGGGTGTTTAGCACAATCTCTGTCTTTCTGTGTTCTCCCCACACCAGAGGGACAGAAAGTAGGAGAACCTCGTTTCCCACACTCCCCTGCCTGCAGGCCTCAATTTTAGGAGGTTCTGTCAAGATCAGCCAAACACTAGGCAGAGAGGAAGAAAAGAAAGGAAGAAAGCGGGTTCTTTTGGATCCCATAGCAGCAGCAGCAAACCAGCCCTCTTGAGGCAGGAACTAATCTCCTTGGTGCCAGGAGTTGTGTGTGCAGACTCCTAGACAGCTGTTCCTGAACGTGGGTCACAGTAGTGTGGAATGAGAGTCTCTTTCCAGGGAATTTCGGGTTTCCATATATGGGGTGGTGTCACCTGCCCTATTTTCCTTTTTTCTTCCAGATCTCCCAACCATTTTATAACTTTCTTCTGTGTCAACTTCCTCTACCCTAAGACATCAAGAGTCGTTTTTCATCTCTGCCGGACCATGGTGGCACTGACCACAATAGTGGTTTACATCAGAGATGGTTCTAGATAACAGATCTGTGGAGGTAGGTTGGATGTCTGACCTGAGGGAATTGAATATGTTGATGATGTCACAGTCCAAGGGAAAGGAGACCTGATAATTCCTGGTGTGCAATGACCCAACAGAGACTTTAAGTTATCGTGGCCTGAAATCCAATGTCTATGGAAAACTGAGCTTTGGAATAACACCATCGACCTTCAGGGTGGGAATGAACATTACAACTTGACTACAGACTGCTGTTACTGACTGGAGTGGAAGACTTACAGAAAGAAAATGATAGGTTTAAGCATTATATTCCTCCTTCAAGTCAGGTTCAGATCATCAGAAATATTTTCTCTCTGGAAACTGATAAAGGTTAATATCAAAATAAAACATCCAATTCTCCAAATTGCAGAAGTACAAAGAAAATTATAGATCCACAATTTCTCCAGGTCTTTCTTATGTCAATTAGGACATTAATGGGGGAATGATTGAGACCCTGTTAATTAGAATGGCAAAATACCAGTGGAATTAGACAAATCTCAGAGCCTTGAACCCTGAAATCTCCATTAACCCTCTTTGATGTCAGAAGCAGCCCCTCCTCCCCCGAGGAGACTATCTTTCCCTAAATTGAAGACCCTATGGTGACTCTACCTGGGCAGTTGTCTTTTTTTTTTTTAAGAGAGAGTGAGAGAGGAGAGGAGAGGAGAGAAGAGGAGAGGAGGGGGGGGGAGAGAGAGAGAGAGAGAGAGAGAGAGAGAGAGAGAGAGAGAGAGAGAATTTTTAATATTCATTTTCTAGTTCTCGGCGGACACAACATCTTTGTTTGTATGTGGTGCTGAGGATCCAACCCGGGCCGTACGCGTTCCAGGCAAGCGCACTACTGCTTGAACCACATCCCCAGCCCAATTGTCTTTAAGATGCTCATCTATCATCCCACATTGTCACCAGACTCTTAATTGGGGTCTGATCCTAGAACGCCTCAGGTAAGAGTATAAAATATAGCCCAGGAGAGTATAAGGGTCACACCGAAATAAAAGGTAAATATTTTACTGTATTTTGTTAATAGCAGCCTTAAAAATATATAAGAGAATTTGTTTGAGTCTTCTAGACCAAAGAAGTCAGGACATATCGCTGGATCATCTTGAATGTAGTCACAGGGACGTAATCACCAGAAATGTTAGTGCCAAGGATTTTCCTGAGCCACGGGAAGTGGCTATTAGACTCTCTTTTGTCGATGTACTGAAATCTGGACTCAGTGTTTGCTTCAGTTCAATGACCAATATGATCCTGGAATAATAGAGAGGATGGTGATCAGAAATAAATAAGGTGTTGGATGGCGTGTTATGGGACCCCTTCCCTGGCCTCACAGCTGGATCTGGAAGAGGGCCTGGAGCACCAGCCATCGCCAAGGCCTCGTGGACATGCGTTCAGAAGGCAGCACCAGATCCTTGTGAAACCCGCAGCCGCTGTCCTCGGCAGCCTTGGAAGACATTCACAGATGGCATCGTTGAAACGGGCTCCCTGATTTCAATGAGAATAAGGGGACCCTGAAGTAGAAGAGGCCATGTGGTGGAGCAGTGATCAGAACATTGGAATCTGTAGAGATTTTTGACAGTGGTAAATGATCGTGGTATTTATAGATGGGAAAAAATGGGCACCCTCCTAGAATAATGCCTGTCCCATGTAATGTGAAACTCTTCTTTTCACACTTCATTGGTGCATTGTAGTGGTCCATAATGGTGGGATTTGCTGACACATATTTGAACATGCACACAAAATAACCGTGAACTTTGGCCAATATCATTCCAATATTTCCCTTTTCCTCACCTCCTCCCCTGTTGCCTTGACTCTACTGATCTTCCGTCAACTTTCATGATGAGACTCCCTTCCCAACTTTCCTTCCTTTTCCCCCTCTAGCTTTAACAGAGGAAAAACATACGGCCCTTAACTTTCTGTGTTGCTTATTTCCCTTAATGTTCTGAAGATCCATCCATCTTCCAGCATGACATAATTTTGTTCTTCTTTATGGCTGAATGAAATTCCAGTGTGCATATACCAGATGTTCTTTATCCATTCGTCCACTGATGTCACCTTGGCTGGTTCATTTGCATGTATGTGTCATTATAGTATGATGACTTCCATCTGCTGTGATAAATACCAAGCAGAGGTAGAGCTGGGTCGCAGGGTGGTCCATGGCTACTCCTGAGGAGCCACCATCCCGATTTCCGTGGTGGTTGTGTTGATTTAAATGCCCACCAAAAGGGTGAGAGTGCTCCTTTCTCTCCAATTCTCTCCTTGTCACACTGGTTTCTGTTTGTATTCTTGGTGGTTGCCTTTGTCACTGAAGTGAGATGAAATCTCAGGGTAGTCTTGACTTGCAAGTATTTTCATATATTTGTTGGCCACTCACATATTTTCTTCTAACACTTGTCTGTTTAGTTCATTTAGTTTTCCATTTGGTAATTGGGTTATATGATAATTGGGTTATTTAATAATTGTGGGTTTGTTGTTAAGTTTTTTGAGTTCTTTATTAATATTCTGAATATTGATCCTCTTTTAGAAGAGCCCCTCATAAAGGTTTTCTCCCTTTCTGTAGGTTCTCTCTTCATATACTAATTGTCTTTTTTGCTGTGCAGAACCTTCTAAATTTCATGCTATTCTATTAGCAAACTTTTGTTGTTATCTCCTGAGCTTTGGCATCCTATTGAGAAAGTCATTGCCTCTGCCTGTAGGTTGGAGTATTGACATTGTTTTTTTCTAGAAACTGCATAATTTCTGGTCTAGTGCCTGGGTCTTTAATGCATTTTGAGTTGATTTTTTGCAGGTGAGAAATAGTTCTGGTCTCATTCTTCTGCATTTGGATAGGGGTGTAGATGGACTGTTTCAGAGAGTAGATGTTAAAGACTGGGGTGCAGAAGAACTGTTGCAGAGAGCAGAAGTTGGAGACTGAGTGGCAGAAGGACTGTTACAGAAAGCAGAGTTTGGAGACTGGGGTGCACAAGGATCATTGCAGAGAGAAGAGTTTTTTGACTGAGGTGCAGAAGGACTGTTGCAGAGAGCAGAAGTTTAAGACTGGGGTTCAGAAAGACTTTTGCAGAGGGCAGAGGTTGGAGACAATGGTGCAAAAGGATGGTTGCAGACAGCAGAGTTTAGAGTCTGGGGTGCAGAAGGACCATTGCAGAGGTCAGAGTTTGGGAACTGAGGTGCAGAAAAATTGTTACAGAGAACAGAAGTTGAAGACTCTGGTGCAGAAGGACCCTTAAAGAGAGCAGAGGTTGGAAACTGCAGTACAGAAATACTGTTACAGAAAACAGAGGTTGGAGACTGGGGTGCAGAATGACTGAAAAAGAAAGCAGATATTGGAGACCGGGGTGCAGAACGACCCTTAAGTAGAGCAGAGGTAGGAGACTCCGGTTCAGAAGGACTGTTACAGAGAGCAGAGGTTGAAGACTGGGGTGCAGAAGGACTGTTACAGAGAGCAGAGTTTAAAGACTGGGGTACAGAAGGCCTGATAGAGAAAGCAGATTTTGAAGACTGGGGTGCAGAAACACTGTTACAGAGAGCAGAGGTAGGAGACTCCTGTTCTGAATGACTGTTATAGAGAGCAGAGGTTGGAGATTGGGGTGTACAAGAACTGTTGGAGAGAGCGAGGTTGGAGACTGAGGTGCAGAAATAATGTTTCAGAGAGCAGAGGTTAGAGACTGGGGTGCAGAAGGCTCGTTGCAGAGAGTAGAGGTTGGAGATTGGTGTGCAGAAGGCCTCTTACAGAGAGCAGAGTTTGGAGACTTGAGTGCAGAAGGCCTGTTACAGAGAGCAGAAGTTAGAAACTGGGGTGCAGAAGAACTGTTACAGAGAGCACAGTTTGCAGCCTGGGTTTCAGAAGGGTTTTACAGAAAGCAGAGGTTGGAGACTGAGGTACAGAAAAACTGTTACAAAGAGCAGAATTTGGAGACTGGGGTGCAGAAGGATTGTTGTAGAGAGCAGAGTTTTCAGACTGAGGTACAGAAGAACTGTTGCAAAGAGCAGATGTTGGAGACTGGGGTGCACAAGGACTGTTGCAGCGAGGAGAAGTTGAAGACTGGGGTGCAGAAGGATCGTTGCAGAGAGCACAGGTTGGAGACTGGGGTGCAGAAGGACTGATACAGAAAGCAGAGGTTGGAGACTGTGTTGCAGAAGGAGTCTTACAGAGAGCAGAGTTTGGAGACTGGGGTGCAGAAGGACTGTTACAGAGAGCAGAGTTTGGAGACTAGGTTGCATAAGGATGTTACAGAGAGCAGAGGTTGGAGACTGGGGTGCACAAAAACTGATACAGAAAGCAGAGTTTGGAAACTGGGGTGCATAAGGACCCTTACAGAGAGCAGAGTTTGGAGAATGCAGTACAGAAGGACTGTTACAGAGAGCAGAGTTTGAAGACTGGGGTGGAGAAGAACTGTTTCAGAGAGCAGATGTTGGAGTCTGCGGTGCAAAATGACTGTTGCAGAGAGCAGAATATGGAAACTGGTGTGTAGAAGGACTGTTGCACAGAGCAGAGGTTGCAGACTGAGTTAAAGAAGGACTGTTACAGCGGGCAGAGTTTGGAGATTGTGGTGGAAAACGACGGATACAGAAAGCTGAGTTTGGATACTGTGGTGAATAAGGACCCTGACAAAGAACAAAGGCTGGCGACTGCAATACAGATGGACTGTTACAGAGAGCAGAGTTTGGAGTCTGGGGTGAAGAATAACTGTTTTAGAGAACACAGTTTTGAGACTGGGGTGCAGAAGGATATTTGCAGAGAGCAGAGGTTGGAGACTTGGGTGCAGAAGGATCGTAAAAGAGAGCAGAGTTTGGAGACTGTGATGCAGAAGGACTTTTACAGAGAGCACAGGTTTAAAACTGGGGTGCAGTAGTCCTGTTACAGAGAGCACAGGTTGGAGACTGAGGTGCAGAAGGACCCTTACAGAGACCAGAGTTTGGAGACTGCAGTACAGATGGACTGTTTCAGAGAGCAGTGGAAGGAGAAAGGTGTGCAGAAGGATCTGACAGAAAGCATAGGTTTGACACTGGGGTGCAGAAAGATTGTTGCTGAGAGCAGAGGTTGGAGACTGGGGTTCAGAAGGATCATTGAAGAGAGAAGAGGATGGAGACTGGGGTCAAAAGGCCTGTTACAGAAAGCAGAGTTTGGAGATTTTGGTGTAGAAGATCTGTTACAGAGAGCAGGGGATGGAGACTGGGGTGTGGAAGAACAGTTACAGAGAGCAGAGTTTAAAGACTGGGTTGCAAAAGGATCTTACAGAGAGCAGAGGTTGAAGACTGAGGTACAGAAAGACTGTTACAGAGAGCAGAGGTTGGAGACTGAGGTGCAGAAGGATCGTTGCAGAGAGCAGAGTTTTCAGACTGAGGTGCAGAAGGCCTGTTAAAGAAAGGAGAGGTTGGAGACTGGTGTGTACAATGACTGTTTCAGAGAGTAGAGGTTGGAGATTGGCGTCCCAAAGGATTGTTGCCGACAGCAGAGGTTGGAGACTGGGGTGGAGAAGGACTGCTGCAGAGAGTAGAGGTTGGAGACTGAAGTGCAGAAGCACTGTTACAGAGAGCAGAGGTTGGAGACTGGGTTTCAGAAGGACTGATACAGAAAGCAGACTTTGGTGCCCTGGGTGCAGAAGGACTTTTGCAGAGAGCAGAGGTTTGAGACTTGGGTGGAGAAAGACTGTTTCAGAGAGAAGATGTTGGAGATTGGGGTGCAGAAGGACTGTTGCAGAGAGCAGAGATTGGAGACTGGGGTGCAGAAGAAGTATTGCAGAGAGCAGAGGTTGTAGACTGTGGTGCAGAAGGACTGTAACAAAGAGCACAGGATGGAGACTGGGGTGCAGAATAAGTGTTGTTGAGAACAGAGGTTGAAGACTGGGGTGCAGAGGGATCATTGCAGAAATTTGAGGTTGGAGACTAGGTTTCAGAAGGATATTACAGAGAGCAGAATTAGGACACTGAGGTGCAGAAGGAGTGTTGCAGAGAGCAGAGGTTTGAGATTGGGCCACAGAAGTACTGTTGCAGAGAGCAGAAGTTGGAGTCTGAGGTGCAGAAGGACTGTTACAGAGACCAGAGGTTAGAGACCGGGGTGCCGAAGGACTGATACAGAAAGCAGAGTTTAGAGACTGGGGTGCAGAAATACCATTACAGAGAGCAGTGGTTGGAGACTGCAGTACAGAAGGACTGTTACAGAGAGCAGAGGTTGGAGATTGCAGTGGAAAAGGACTGTTACAGAGAGCATATTTTGGAGACTTGGGTGAGGAAAGACTGTTGCAGAGAGAAGAGGTTTAAAACTGGGGTACAGAAGGACTCTTGCAAAGAGCAGAGGTTGCAGATTGAGGTGCAGAAGGACTGTTAAAGAGAGCAGAGTTTGGAGACTGTGGTGCCGAAGGACTGTTGTAGAGAGCAGATGTTGGAGACTGGGGTGCAAAAGGACTGTTGCATAGAGTAGAGGTTGGAGACTTGGGTGCAGAAGGACTATTGCAGAGAGTAGATGTTGGAGATTGGGTTGCAGGAGAAGTGTTGCAGAGAGGAGAGGTTAGAGACTGGGTGGAGAAAGACTGTTGCAGAGAGTAACATTTGGAGATTGGGGTGCCATAGGACTGTTGCAGAGGGCAGAGGTCGGACACTGAGGTTTAGAAGGATCGTTGCAGAGAGTAGATTATGGAGACTGGGGTATAGAAGGAGTGTTCTAGAGAGCAGAGGTTGAAGACTGAGGTGCAGAAAAATTGTTACAGAGAGCAGTGTTTGGAGACTGGGGTGCAGGACAGATACTGAGAGCAGAGTTTGGAGACTGGGGTGCAGAAGGACTATTACAAAGAAAAGAGTTATGAGACTGGGGTGCAGAAGGACTGTTAAAGAGAGCAGAGTTTGGAGACTTCTTTTCAGAGGGATCATACAGAGAGCAGAAATTGGAGACTGAAGTGCAGAAGGACTGTTACAGAGAGTAGATGTTGAAGACTGAAATGTAGAAAGACCATTATAGAGAGCAGAGGTTGGAGACTGAGGTGCATAAGGACTGTTGAGGAGTGCAGAGGTTGGAGACTTTGCTGTAGAAGGGCTGTTGCAGAGAGCAGAGTTTGGAGATTGGGGTGCCGAAGGACTGTTGCAGAGAGCAGAATTTAGAGACTGAGGTGCAGAAGGACTTTACAGAGAGCAGAGGTTGGAGACTTTAGTGCAGAAGGACTGATAAAGAAAAGAGGGGTTGAAGACTGAGGTGCAGAGGGAGTGTTACAGCAGCAGAATTTGGAGACTGTGGTGCAGAAGGACGGATACAGAAAGCAGAGTTCGGAAACTGGGGTGCAGAAGGACCATTACAGAAAACAGAGGTTGGAGACTGCGGAACATAAGGACTGTTACAGAGAGCAGAGGTTGGAGACTGAGGTGCAGTAGGACTGTTACAGAGAGTAGATGTTGAAGACTGAGGTGTAGAAAGACCATTTCAGAGAGCACAGGTTTGAGACTGAGGTGCAGAAGGACTGTTGCGGAGTGCAGAGGTTTGAGACTTGTGTGTAGAAGGACTGTTGCAGAGAGTATAGATTGGAGACTGGGGTGCAGAAAGACTGTTGCAGACATCAGAATTTGGAGACTGAGGTGCAGAAGGACTGTACAGAGAGCAGAGTTTGTGGACATGAGTGCAGAAGGATTTATAGAGTAAGCAGGCGATAAAGACTGGTGTGCAGAGGGACAGTTACAGAGAGAAGGGTTTGAAAACTGCAGTACAGAAGGACTTTTAAGGAGAGAAGAGGTTGTAGACTGGGGTTGAGAAAAACTGTTGCAGAGATCAGATGTTGGAGACTGGGGTGCAGAAGGACTGTAGCAGAGAGGAGGTTGGAGACTGGGGTGCAAAAGGACTGTTGCAGAGAGCATATTTTGGAGACTGGGGTGCAGTAGGACTATTGCAGAGAGCAGAGGTTGCAGACTGAGGTGAGGAAGGACTGTTACAGCAGCAGAGTTTGGAGACTGTTGTGCAGAAGGACTGATACAGAAAGCAGAGGTTGCAAACTGGGGTGTAGAAGGACCATTAAAGAAAACAGAGGTTGGAGACTGCATAAGAGAAAGACTATTACAGAGAGCAGAAGTTGGAGACTGGGGTGCAGAAGGACTGTTACAGAAAGCAGAGTTTGGAGACTTTTTTTCAGAAAGATCATACAGAGAACAGAGGTTGGAGACTGAGGTGCAAGAGGACTGTTACAGAGAGTAGATGTTGAAGACTGAGGTGTAGAAAGAAAATTGCAGAGAGCAGAGGTTGGAGACTGAGGTGCAGATGGACTGTTGCACAGTGCAGAGATTGGAGACTTGGGTATATAAGGACTTTTGCTGAGAGCATAGGCTGGAGATTGGGGTGCAGAAGGACTGTTGCAGAGAGAAGGTTGGAGACTGGGGTGCAGAAGGACTGTTGCAGAGATCATAGGTTGGAGACTGGGCTGCAGTAGGACTATTTCAGAGAGCAGAGTTTGCAGACTGAGGTGCAGAAGGACTGTTACAGCAGCAGAGTTTGGAGACTGTGGTGCAGAAGGACTGATACAAAAAGCAGAAGTTAGAAACTGTGATGCAGAAGACCATAAAATAAAACAGAGGTTGGAGACTGCGGAACAGAAGGACTATTACAGAGAGCAGAGGTTGGAGACTGGGGTGCAGAAGGACTGTTACAGAAAGTAGAGTTCGGAGACTGATTTTCCGATGGATCATACAGAGAGCAGAGGTTGGAGACTGAGGTGCAGAAGGAATGTTACAGAGAGTAGATGTTGAAGACTAACGTGTAGAAAGACCATTGCAGAGAACAGAGGTTGGAAACTGAGGTCAAGAAGGACTGTTACGGAGTGGAGAGGTTGGAGACTTGGGTGTAGAAGAACTGTTTCAGAGAGCAAAGGTTGGAGATTGGGGTGCAGAAGGACTGTTGCAGAGAGCTGGGGTTGGAGACTTGAGTGCAGAAGGACTGATAGAGAAAGCAGGGGTTTGGAGACTTGTGTGCAGAAGTACAGTTACATAGAGAAGAGTTTGGAAACTGCAATACAGAAGGAGTGTTACAGAGAACAGAGGTTGGAGACTGGGGTGGAGAAGGACTGTTGCAGAGATCAGATGTTGGAGAATGGGGTGCAGAAGGACTGTTGGAGAAAGGAGGTTGGAGACCGGGGTGAAGAAAGACTTTTGCAGAGAGTAGGGGTTGGAGATTGGTGTGGAGAAAAACTGTTGTTGAGATTAAAATTTGGAGTCTGAGGTGCAGAAGGACTGTTACAGAGAGCAGTGGTTAGAGACTTGAGTGCAGAAGTACTGATACAGAAAGCAGAGATTGGAAACTGGGGTGCAGAAGGACTATGGTAGAGAGCAGATGTTGGAGACTGGGTGCAGAAAGACTGTTTCATAGAGTAGAGGTTGGAGACTTGGGTGCAGAAGGACTATTGCAGAGAGTAGAGGTTGGAGATAGGGGTGGAGAAAGACTGTTGCAGAGAGTAGCATTGGGAGACTCGGGTGCCACAGGACTGTTGCAGAGAGCAGAGGTTGGAGAGTGAAGTGGAGAAGGACTGTAAAAGAGAACAGAGTTTGGAGACTGGGGTGCAGAAAGACTGATACAGAAAGCAGAGGTTGGAGACTGTGGTGCAGAAGGACAATTGCAGAGAGCAGAGTTTGCAGACTGATGTGCAGAAGGACTGTTACAGCAGTAGAGTTTGGAGACTGTGGTGCAGAAGGACTGATACAGAAAGCAGAGGTTTGAAACTAGGGTGCAAAAAGACCATTAAAGAAAACAGAGGTTGGAGACTGCGGAACAGAAGGACTGTTACAGAGAGCAGAGGTTGGAGATTTGGGTGCAGAAGAAGTGTTGTAGAAAACAGAGGTTGGTGACTGGGTGGAGAAGGACCATTGCAGAGAGAAGACTTGGAGACTGAGGTGCAGAAGGATTGATACAGAGAGCAGAGGTTGGAGAGTTGGTTGCAGCAGGATTGTTGCAGAGAGCAGAGGTTGGAGATGGGGTGCAGCATAAATGTTTCTGAGAGCAGAGTTTGGAGTCTGACGTGCAGAAGGACTGATACAGAAAGCAGAGTTTGGAGACTGGGGTGCAGAAGGACCATTACATAGAGCAGAGGTTTGAGACTACAGTACAGAAAGACTGTTACAGAGAGCAGAGTTTGGAGACTGAGGTGGAGAAGTACTGTTACAGAGAGAAAAGTTTGGAGAATGGGGTGCCGAATAAGTGTTGAAGAGAACAGAGGTTGGAGACTCGGGTGCAGAAAGACCATTGTAGAAAGCAGAGGTTGGAGACTGGGTTTCAGAATTATCTTACAGAGAGCAGAGGTTGGACACTGAGGTGCAGAAGGACTGTTGCAGAGAGCAAAGGTTTGAGATTGGGGCGCAGAAAGACTGTTGCGGAGAGCAGAGTTTGGAGTCTGAGGTGCAGAAGGAAAGTTACAGAGAGAAGAGGTTGGAGACTGATAAAAAAAACTGATAAAAAACTGATAAAAAAGCAGTTTCTAGACTGGGGAGCAGAAGGATCGTTACAGGGAGCAGAGTTAGGAGACTGCAGTATACAAGGACTGTTACAGAGAGCAGAGGTTGGAGACTGGGGTGAAGAAGGACTGTGGCAGAGAGCACATTTTGGAGACTTGTATGCAGAAGGACTGTTGCAGAGAGCAAGGTTGAAGACTGGGATGCAGAAGGACTGTTGCAGAGAGCAGAGGTTCCAGAGTGAGGTGCATAAGGACTTTTACAGAGAGAAGAGTTTGGAGACTGTGTTGCAGAAGGTCTGATACAGAAAGCAGAGGTTGGAGACTGGGGTTAAGAAGGACCCTTACACAGAACAGAGGTTGAAGACTCTTGTACAGAAGAACTGTTGTAGAGAACATAGGTTAGAGACTGAGGTGCAGAGGGATCATTGTAGAGAGCAGAATTTGGAGACTGGGGTGCAGAAGGAATGATACAGAGAGAAGACTTTGGAAACTGAGGTGCAGAAGGATCTTACAGCAAGAAGAGTTTGGAAAGTAAGGTGCAGAAGGACTGTTGCAGAGAGCACAGTTTGGAGACTTGGGTGCAGAAGGATTGTTGCAGAGTGCAGAGTGTGGAGACTGGGGTGCCGAAGAACTATTACAGAGAGCAGAGGTTGGAGACTTGAGTGCAGAAGGCCTGTTACAGAGATCAGAGTTTGGAGACTGGGGTGCAGTAGGACTGTTACAGAGAGCAGAGGTTGGAGACTTGATTGCAGAAGGACTGATACAGAAAGCAGAGGTTTGAGACTGGGGTGCAGAAGGACAGTTTCAGAGAGAAGTGTTTGGAAACTGCAGTACAGAAGAACTGTTACAGAGAGCAGAGGTTGGAGACTGGGGTGGAGAAGAACTGTTGCAGGGATCAGATGTTGGAGACTGGGGTGCAGAAGGACTGTTGCAGAGAGTAGAGGTTGGAGATTGGGGTGTAGAAGAATTGTTATAGAGAGGAGGGGTTAGAGACTGGGGTGCAGAAGGACCGTTGCAGAGAGGTGAGGTGGGAGATTGAGGTGCAGAAAAATTGTTTCAGAGTGCAGTTGAAGGTTACTGGGGTACAGAAGGACTGAACCAAAGAGAAGAGGTTGGATACTGGGGTGCAGAAATGCCTGTTACAGCGAGCAGAGTTTGGAGACTGAGGTAATGAAGGATCGTTAAAGAGAGAAGATGTTGCAGACTGAGGTGCAGAAGGACTTTTACTAAGAGGAGAGGTTGGAGACTGGGGTGCAGAAGTATTCTTACAGAGAGCAGACGATGGAGACTGGGGAGCAGAAGGAGTGTTTAAAAAAGCAGATTTTGGAGATTGGGTTGCAGAAGAACTGTTACAGAGAAAAGCTGTTTGAGACCGGGATGCCGAAGGCCTGTAACTGAGAGCAGAAGTTGGAGACGGAGGTGCAGAAAGACTGTTGCAGAGAGCAGAGTTTGGAGACTGGGTTTCAGAAGGACTGTTTCAGAGAGCAGAGTTTGGAGACTGCAGTACAGAAGGACTGTTACAGAGAGTAGATCTTGAAGACTGGGGTGCATAAGAAATGTCACAGAAAACAAAGTTTGGAAACTGGGGTGCAGAAGGATCTTATAGAGACCAGAAATTGGAGACTGGGGTGCAGAAGGACTGTTGCAGAGAGCAGACATTGGAGACTGGGGTGCAGAAGGATCATTGCAGAGAGTAGAGGTTGGAGACTTGAGTGTAAAAAACTGTTGCAGAGAGCAGATGCTTGAGACTGGGGTGTAGAAGGACTTTTGCAGAGAGCAGAGGTTGGAGACTGAGGTGCAGAAGGACTGTTACAGCGAGCAGAAGTCGGAGACTGGGGTGCAAAAGGACCTTTACAGAGAGGAGAGTTTGGAGAGTGCAGTACAGAAGGACTGTTATCGAGAGCAGAGTTTGGAGACAGGGGTGGAGAACAACTATTGCAGAGAAAAGGGTTTGGAGACTGGGGTGCAGTAGAAATGTTGCAGAGAGCAGAGATTGGAGTCTGAGTTGCAGAAGGACTTTTACAGAGAGCAGAGTTTGGAGACTTGGGTGCACAAGTATTGTTTCAGAAAGCAGAGTTTGGAGACTTCTTTTCAGAATGATCATACAGAGAGCAGAGGTTGGAGAGTGGGGTGCAGAAGGACTTAGGAAGAGAGCAAAACTTGGAGACTCAGTTGTAGAAGAATCGTTGCATAGAGCAAAGTGGAGACTGGGGTGCAGAAGGATCATAACAGAGAGAAGACGTGGGAGACTGGGGTGCAGAAGGACAGTTACAGAGAGCACAGTTTGTGGTGCAGATAGAATTTTGCAGAAAGCAGAAGTTGGATACTGGGGTTCAGAAAGACTGTTGCAGAGAGCAGAGGTTGGAGACTGAGATGCAGAAGGACTGTTTCACATAGCAGACGTTGGAGACTGAGATGCAGAAGGACTGTTTCACATAGCAGACTTTGGAACCTGGGGTAAAAAATTATGATACAGAAAGCATAGGTCGGAGACTGGGGTGCAGAAGAATTGTTACAGAGAGCAGAGGTTGGAGACTGGTGTTCAGAAGGACTGTTACAAAGAGCAGAGGTTGAAGACTGGTGTGTAGAAGGACTGTTGCAGAGAGCAGAGGTTGGAGACTTGGGTGCAGAAGGACTATTGCAGAGAGCATAATTTGGAGACTGAGGTACAGAAGGGCTGTTACAGAGAGCAGAGTTTGGAGTTTAGGGTGCAGAAGGACTGATACAGAGAGCAGAGTTTGGAGACTGGGGTGCAGAAGACCTGTTACAGAGAGCAGAGTTTGGAGACTGGGTGCAGAAGGGCTGTTACAGAGAGCAGAGTTTGGACACTGGGTTGCAGAAGGATATTACTTAGAGCAGATTTTGGAGTCTGAGGTGCAGAAGAATTGTTACAGAGAGCAGAGGATGGTGACTGAAATGCAGTAGGATCATTTCTGAGAGCAGAGTTTGGAGACTGGTGTGCAGAAAGATCGTTGCAGAGAGCAGAGTTTAGAGACTTGAGTGAAGAAGGAGGATTGCAGAGAGCAGATGTTGGAGACAGCGATGCAGAAGGACTGTTTCAGAGAGCAGAGTTTGGACACTGGTGTACAGAAGCCTGTTACACAGAGCAGAAGTTGGAGAATTGGTTGAAGAAGGACTTTTTCAGAGAGCAGATGTTGGGGACTTGGGTGCAGAAGGACTGTTGCAGAGAGCAGATGTTTGAGACTGGGATGCAGAAGGATCATTGCAGAGAGCAGAGGTTGGACACTGGGGTTCAGAAAGACTGTTAAAGAGTTTAGAGGTTGGAGACTCGGGTGAAGAAGGACTGTTGCAGGGAGCAGGTGTTGGAGACTTGGGTGCTGAAGGACTGTTGGAGAGAGAAAAATTTGGAGACTGAGGTCCAGAAGGACTGTTGCAGATAGCAGACTTTGGAAACTGGGGTGCAGAAGGACTGTTACAGAGAGCAGAGTTTAGAGACTGCAATACAGGAGGACTGTTACAGAGAGAAATGGTTGGAGATTGGGGTGGAGAAGAAATGTTTCAGAGTGCAGATGTTGGAGACTGGGGTGCAGAAGAACTGCTGCAGAGAGCAGAGTTTGGAGACTGGGGTGCAGAAGAACTGCTGCAGAGAGCAGAGGTTGGAGACTTAGGTGCAGAAAGAATGTTACAGAGAGCAAAATTTGGAGACAGGGATACAGAATTACTGATACAGAAAGCAGAGGTTGGAGACTGAGGTGCAGAATGACCATTACAGAGAGCAGAGGTTGGAGACTGAGGTTTAGAAGGACTGTTGCAGAGAGCAGAGATTAGAGAATGGGGTGCAGAAGGACTGTTAAAGAGAGCAGTGTTTGGAGACTAGGGTACAGTAGGACCAGATCAGAATCCAGAGGTTGGAGACTGTGGTGGAAAAGGAATGTTACAGAGAGCAGAGTTTGAAAACTGGGATGCAGAAGGATCTTACAGAGAGCAGATTTTGGAGACAAGGGTGCAGATGGACTGATGAGGAGAGGAGAAGTTGGAGTCTGGGATGCTGAAGGCCTGTTACAGAGAACAGGGTTTGGAGACTAAGGTAAAGAAGGCCTGTTAATGACAGCAGAGTTTGAATACTGGGGTGCAGAAGGATTGTTATAGAGAGCAGAATTAGAATACTGGGTGGCAGAAGGATCTTACAGAGAGCAGAGTTTGGAGACTGAGGTGAAGGAGGACTGTTAAAGAGAGCAGTGGTTGGAGACTGGGGTGAAGAGGGATAGTGCAGAGAGAAAAGGTTTCAGACTGAGGTGTAGAAGGACTTTTACAGAGAGCAGAGGTTAAAGACTGAGGTGCAGAAGGACTGTTACAGGAAGCAAATTTTGGAGACTGAGTTGCAGAAGGATCTTTCATAGAGGAGAGTTTGAGGACTGAGGTGCAGAAGGACTGTTACAGAGAGCAAAGGTTGGAGTCTGGGGTGGAGAAGGATTGTTGCAGAGAGCAAAATTTTCAGACTTAGGTGAAGAAGGACTGTTGCAGAGAGCGGATTTTGGAGACTGGGGTGAAGAAAGATTGTTACAGAGAGCAGAAGTTGGAGACTGGGGTGCAGAACAACTGCTACAGAGAGCAGAGTTTGGAGACTTGGGTGCAGAAGGACTGATACAGAGAGCAGAGTTCTGAGACTGGGGTGCAGAAGAACTTTTACAAGGAGCAGAGTTTTGAGACTGGGTTTAAAAAAATCTTACAGGGAGCAGAGGTTTGAGACTGAGGTTCAGAAGGACTGTTGCAGAGAGCAGATTTTGGAAACTGGGGTGCAGAAGGACTCTTGCAGAGAGCAGAGGTTGAAGACTGAGGTGGAGAATTACTGTTACAGAGAAAGCGGTTGGAGACTGGTGTACAGAAGGATTGTTGCAAAGAGCAGAGGTTTAAGACTGAGGTACAGAAAGATCGTTGCGAGAGCAGAGGTGGAGACTTGGCTGCAGAAGGACTGTTACACAGAGCACACGTCGCAGACTGGGGTGCATAAGGAATGTTGCAGACAGCAGCGGTTGGAGACTGGGGTGCATAAGGACTGTTGTAGAGAGCAGAGTTGGATATGAGGTGCAGAAGGACTGTTACAGAGAGCATAGGTTCGAGACTGGGGTGCAGGACTGATACAGAAAGCAGATGTTGGAGACTGGGTTGCAGAAGGATCTTACAAAGATCAGAGGTTGGAGACTCAGGTGCAGAAGCACTGTTGCAGAGAGTAGAGTTAGGAGAATGAGGTGCAGAAGGACCGTTGCAGAGAGCAGATGTTGAAGACTGGGGTGCAGAATTATTGTTGCAGAGAGAAGAGGTTAGAGGCTGGGTTACAGAAAGACTGTTGCAGAGAGCAGAATTTGGAGACTTAGGTTCAGAAGGACTTTTACAGAGAGCAGAGGTTGGAGACTGGGATGCAGAAGGACTGTTGCAGAGAACAGAGGTTGAAGACTGGGGTGCAGAAGTATCGTGGAAGAGAGCAGAATTTTCAGTTGAGGTGAAGAAGGACTAATGCAGAGAGAAGATGTTGGAGACTGGGGTGCAGAAAGCCTGTTACAGAGAGCAGAGTTTGGAGAAAGGGTGCAGAAGGATTGTTACAGAGAGCAGATTTTTGAGATTTGTTTGCAAAAGTATCTTCCAGAGAGTAGAGGTTGGAGACTGAGATGCATAAGGACTGTTACAGAGAGTAGAGGTTGGATACTGAGGTGCAGATGGTCAATTGCAGAGAGCAGAGGTTGAAGACTGAGGTGCAGAAGGACTGTTACAGAGAGCAGAGGTTGGATACTGAGGTGCAGAAGGACTGATACAGAAAGCATAGTTTAAAGACTGGGGTGCAGAAGGACCACTACAGAGAGCAGAGGTTGGGGACTGCAGTGCAGAAGAACTGTTACAGAGAGCAGAGGTTGGAGACTGGGGTGCAGAAAGACTATTGCAGAGAATAGAGTTTAGCGACTGATATGCAGATAAACCATTGAAGATAGCAGAGTTTAGAGACTGGGGTTCAGAAGGACTGTTGTAGAGAGGAGACGTAGAAGACTGGGGTGCAGAAAAATTGTTGCAGAGAGCAGAGGTTGGAGACTGGGGTGCACGACTGGTAAGAAAGCTGAGGATGGAGACTGGAGTTTGGAAAGACTGTTACAGAGAGCAGAGATTGGTGACTGGGGTGCAAAAATACTTTTACAAAGAGCAGAGATTTGAGACTGGGGAGCAGAAGGACTGTTGCAAGAACAGAGGTTTAAGACAGGGTTGCAGAAGGACCTTTGCAGAGAGCAGAGTTTGAAGACTGAGGTGCAGAAGGATTGTTACAGAGAGCAGAGTTTGGAGACTGAAGTGCAGAAGAACTGTTACTGAGAGTAGAGTTTGGACACTGGGGTAAAGAAACATATTACAGCGAGCAGAGGTTGGAGACTAGGGTGAAGAAGGACTGTTGCATAGAGCAGAAGTTGGAGATTTGGGTGCAGAAGGACTATTGCATAGAGCAGAGGTTGGAGACAGGGGTGCAGAAGGAATGATACAGAAAGCAGAGTTTGGAGACTGTGGTACAGGAGGTTCATTACAGAGAGCAGAGGTTGGAGTCTGCAGTACAGAAGGACTGTTACAGAGAGCAGAGGTTGGAGACTGGGGTTCAGAAGGACTGTTGTAGAGATTAGATGATGAAGACTGGGGTTCAGTAGGACTGTAGCTGAGAGCAGACGTTGAAGACTGTGGTGCAGAAGGACTGATACAGAAAGCAGTGTTTGAAGACTGGGGTGCAGAAGGACGGTTACAGGGAGCGGAGTTTAGAGACTGCAGTACAGAAGGACTGTTACAGAAAGCCGAGTTCGGAGACGGGGTTGCAGAAGGATCTGAAAGAGAGCAGAGTTTGGAGACTCGGGTGCAGAAGGACTGTTGCAGAGAGCAGACGTTGGGAACTGGGGTGCAGAAGGAACCTTCCAGAGAGCAGAGGTTGGCAACTGGGTTGCAGAAGGACTGTTGCAGAGAGCAGAGGTTGGAGACTGAGGTGCAGAAGGGCTGCTACAGGGAGCAGAGTTTGGAGTCTGGGATGCAGAAAGACTGTTGTAGTAAGCAGAGGTTGGAGACTGAGTTGGAGAAGGAATGTTACAGAGAGCAGAGTTTGTAAACTGGGATGCAGAAAGACCGTTACATAGAGCAGAGTTTGGAGACTCCAGGACAAAAGGACTGTTACGCAGAGCAGATGTTGGAGACTGTGGTGCAGAAGGACTGTTGCAGAGTAGATGTTGAATACTGGGGTGCAGAAAGACTGCTGCAGTGAGCAGAGGTTGGAGACTGTGGTGCAGAAGGACTGATACAGAAAGCAGAGTTTGGAGACTGGGATGCAGAAGAACCATTACAGAGAGCAGAGGTTACAGACTAAGGTACAGAAGAACTGTTGTAGAGAACAAGGTTGAAGACTGGGGTGCATAGGGACAATTGCAGAGGGCAGACGTTGGAGACTGCGGTGCAGAAGAAATGTTACAGAGAGCAGAGTGTGGAAACTGGGGTGCAGAAGAATCTTAAAGAGAGGAACGTTTGGAGACTGGGGTGCAGAACGATTGTTGCCGAGAGCAGACGTTGGAGACTGGGGTGCAGAAGGACTGTTGCAGAGAGCAGTTTTTGAAGACTGAGGTGCAGAAAACCTGTTACAGAGAGCAGTGTTTGGAGACTGGGGTGCAGAAGGACTAATACTGAGAGCAGAGTTTGATGACTGGGGACCAGAACGATCTTACAGAGAGAAAATTTTTGAGACTGGGGTGCAGAAGGATTGTTGCAGAGAGCAGACTTTGGAGACTGAGGTGCAGAAGGATCGTTGCAGGGAGTAGATTATAGAGACTGGTGTATAGAAGTACTGTTCTAGAGAGCAGAGTTTGGAGACTGGGGTGAAGAAGGACTGTTGCAGAGAGCAGTTGTTGAAGACTGAGGTGTACAAAAACTGTTACTGAGAGCAGTGTTTAGAGACTAAGGTGCAGAAGGAGTGTCGCAGAGAGGAGAAGTTGGAGACTGGGTGCAGAAGGACTGTGCTGAGTGCAGTGTTTGGAGACTGGGTTGCAGAAAGACTTTTACTGAGAATAGAGTTTAGAGACTGCTGTAATGAAGGACTGTTAAAGAGAGCAGAGGTTTTAGAAAGGTGTGCAGAAGGATCTTACAGAAAGCAGAGGTTAAAGATTGGGGTGCAATAGGACTGATGCAGAGAGCAGAGGTTGGAGAATGGGGTGCAGAAGGATTGTTGCAGAGAGAAGATGTTGGATACTGAGGTGCAGAAGGCCTGTTACCCAGAGCAGAGCTTAGAGACTGGGGAGCAGATGACCTGTAACATACAGCAGAGTTTGGAGACTGAGTGGCATAAGGATCTTAAAGAGAGAAGAGGTTGGTGACTGAGGTGCCGAAGGACTGTCAGAGAGAGCAGAGGTTGGAGACTGGGGTTCAGAAGGATCCTTTCAGAGAGCAGAGTTTTCAAAATGAGGTTTAAAAAAAACTGTTGCAGAGAGCAGATGTAGGAGACTGGGGTTCAGAAGAACTGTTGCAGATTGCAGAGGTTGGAGACGTGGGTGTAGAAGGATCATTGCAGAGAACATAGGGTGCAGACTGGGGTGCTGAAGGAGTGTTACAGACAGCAGAATTGTGAGACTGGGGTGAAGAAGGAGTGTTATAGAAAGCAGAGTTTGGAGACTGGTTTTTAGAAGGAGCTTCCAGAGAGCAGAGGTTGGCGACTGAGGTGCAGAAGGACTGTTACAGAGAGTAGATGTTGAAGACTGAGGTGCAGAAAGACCTTTACAAAGAGAAGAGGATGAAGACTGATGTGCAGAAGGACTGTTGCAGAGTGCAGAGGTTGGAGACTTGGGTGTAGGAGTGTTGCAGAGAGCAGAGGTTGGAGTTTGGGGTTCCAAAAACTGTTGCAGCGAGCAGACGTTAGAGACTGAGGTGCAGAAGGACTGTTACAGAGCACAGGTTGGAGACTGAGTGCAGAAAGACTTATAGAGAAAGCAGAGGTTTGAGAGTGGTGTGCAGAAGGACCGTTACAGAGAGAAGAGTTTGGAAACTGCAGTACAAAAGTACTGTTACAGAGAGCATAGTTTGGAGACTGGGGTATAGAAGGACTGTTGCAGAGAGCAGAGAGTGGAGACTGGGGTGCAGTAGGACAATTGCAGAGTGCAGAGGTTGCAGACTGTGGTGGAGAAGGACTGTTACAAAGCAGAGTTTGGAGACTGTGGTGCAGAAGCCCTGATACAGAACGCAGAGGTTGGAAACTCGGGTGCAGAAGGACCCCTAAAGGAAACAGAGGTTGGATACTGCGGAACAGATAGTCTGTTACAGAGAGCAGTGTTTGGAGACTGGGGTGCAGAAGAAGTGTTGTAGAGAAAAGAGGTACAAGACTGGGGTGCAGAAGGATCGTTGCAGAGAACAGAGTTTAAAGACTGGGGTGCAGAAGGACTGATACAGACAGCAGAGTTTGGAGACTGGGATGCAGAAGGATTGGTACAGAGAGCAGAGTTTAAATACTGGGTTGCAGAAAGACATTAAGGAGAGCAAATTTGGAGACTGAGGTGCAGAAGCACTGTTACAGAGAGAAGAGGTTGGAGACTGAGGTGCAGAAGAACCGTTACAGAGAGCACACATTGGAGACTGAGCTGCAGAAGGATTGTTACAGAGAGCAGAGGTTGGAGACTGGCGTGCAGAAGGACTGATACAGAAAGCAGAGATTGGAGACTGAGGTACAGAAGGACTGTTTCAGAGAGCAGAGGTTGATGACTCGGGTGCAGAAGGATTATTGCAGAGAGCAAATTTTCAGACTGAGGTACAGAAGAACTGTTGGAGAGAGCAGATGTTGGAAATTGGGGTGCACAAGGACTGTTGCAGCGAGCAGATGTTGGAAACTGTGGTGCAGAGGGATTTTTTATAGAGAGCAGTGTTTGGAAACTGGGATGCAGAAGAACTGTTTAAGAGAACAGAGGTTGGAGACTGGGGTGCAGAAGGTTCGTTGGGACGAGCAGAGTATCAAGACTGGAGGGTAGAAGGACTGTTGCAGAGAGCAGAAGTTTTAGACTGGGGTGTAGAAGGACTGTTGCAGAGAGCAGATGTTGGAGACTGGGGTGCAGAAGGACTGTTGCAGAGACCAGAGGTTGTAGATTGGGGTGCAGAAGGACTATTACAGAGAGCAGACTTTGGAGACTGGGATGCAGAAGGATCGTTGCAGAGAGCAGATTTTGGAGACTGGGGTGCAGAAGGATTATTATAGAGAGCAGAGATTGGAGACTGTGGTGCAGAAGGACTTTTACAGAAAGCAAAGTTTGAAGACTGGGGTGCAGTAGGACTTTTACAGAGAGCACATGTTGGAGACTCATGTGCAGAAAATCTATGTCAGAGAGCAAAGTTTGGAGACTCGGTTGCAGAAGTAGTGTTGCAGAGAGCACAAATTGGAGACTGCGGTGCAGAAGGACTTTTACAGAGAGCAGAGTTTGGAGACTACTTTACAGAAGTACTTTCACAGAGAGCAGAGATTGGAGACAGGTGTGCAGAAGGATCTTACAGACAGCGTAGGTTTGAGACTGGGGTGCAGAAGGACTGGTGCAGAGAGCAGAGGTTGGAGACTGGGGTGCAGAAGGAAAGTTGAAGAGAGAAGAGTTTGGAGACTGGGGTCAAAAGGCCTGTTATAGACAGCATAGGTTGGAGATTGGGGTGTAGAAGTCCTGTTACAGAGAGCAGAGATTGGAGACTGGGGTGCATAAGGATAGTTATAGAGAGCAGAGTTTAAAGAGTGAGTTGCAAAAGGATCTTACAGAGATAAAAGGTTGGAGACTGAGGTACATAAGGACTCTAACAGAGAGAAGAGGTTTGAGACTGAGATGCAGAAGGATCGTTCCAGAGAGAAGAGTTTTCAGATAGAGGTGCAGAAAGACTGTTACTGAGAGCAGAGGTTAGAGTACGGGGTGCAGAAGAACTGATAAAGAAAGCAGAGGTTGGTGACTGTGGTGCAGAAGGACTGTTGCAGAGAGCAGAGGTTAGAGACTGGGGTGCAGAAGGACTGTTGCAGAGAGCAGATGTTGGAGACTGGGGTGCAGAAGGACTGTTGCAGAGAGCAGAGAATAGAGACTGGGGTGTAGAAGGACTATTGCAGAGAGCAGACGTTGCAGACAAAGGTGCAGAAGGAATGGTACAGAGAGCAGAGTTTGGAGAATGTGGTGCAAAAGGACTGATACAGAAAGAAGATATTGGATACTGGGGTGCAGAAGGCCCCTTACAGAGAACAGAGGTTGGAGACTGCGGTACAGAAGGAATGTTACAGAGCGCAGAGGTTGGAGACTGGGGTGCAGAATAACTGTTGTAGAGAACAGAGGTTAGAGGCTGGGGTGCAGAAGGACCATTGCAGAAAGCAGAGGTTGGAGACTGGGTTTCAGAAGTATATTTCAGAGAGCAGAGTTTGGACACTGAGTTGCAGAAGGACTTTTGAAGAGAGCAGAGTTGAGTTTGGAGATTAGCGTGCAGAAGGACTGTTGCAGACAGCAGAAATTGTAGTCTGAGTTGCAGAAGGACTGTTACAGAAAGCAGAGTTTAGAGACCAGGGTGCAGAAGGACTAATACAGAGAGCAGAGTTTGGAGACTGGGGTCCAGAAGGACCAATACAGAGAGCAGAGGTTGGAGACTGGGGTGCCGGAGGACTGTTGCAGAGAGCAGACGTTGGAGATTGAGGTGAAGAAGGACTGTTACAGAGAGCAGAGGTTGGAGACTTGAGTGCAGAAGGACTGATAGAGAAAGCAGAGGTTGGAGAGTGGGGTGCAGAAGGACCGTTACAGAGAGAAGAGTTTTTAAACTTCAGTACAGAAGGACTGTTACAGAAAACAGAGGATGGAGACTGGGGTGGAGAAGGACTGTTGCAGAGAGCAGATGGTGGAGACTGGGGATCAGAAGGACTGTTGCAGAGAGCAGAGGTTTAAGACTGGTGTGTAAAAGAACTGTTGCAGAGAGCAGAGGGTGAAGAGTGAGGTGCAGAAGGACTGTTTCAGAGAGCAGAGTTTGGAGACTGTGGTGCAGAAAGACTGGTACAGAAAGCAGAGGTTCGAGACTGGGGTGCAGAAGGAACCTTACAGAGAACAGAGGTTGAAGACTGTGGTACAGAAGAACTGCTGTAGAGATCAAGGTTTGAGAGTGGGGTGCAGAGGGACCCTTGCAAAGGGCAGACGTTGGAGACTGGGGTGCAGAAGGAATATTACAGAGAGCAGAGTTTGGAAACTGGGGTGTAGAAAAATCTTACAGAGAGGAAAGTTTGGAGAATGGGTGCAGAAGGATTGTTGCAGAGAGCAGACCTTGGAGAGTGGGGTGCAGAAGGATCGTTGCAGAGGGTAGATTATGGAGACTTGGGTATAGAAGGACTGTTCTAGAGAGCAGAGGTTGGAGACTTGGGTGCAGAAGTACTGTTGCAGAGAGCAGTTGTTTAAGACTGAGGAGCAGAAAAACTGTTACAGGGAGCAGTGTTTGGAGACTGTGGTGCAAAAGGACTGATACTGAGTGTAGAGTTTGGAAACTAGGGAGCAGAAGGATCTTACATAGAGGAAAGTTTGGAGACTGGGGTGCAGAAGGATTGTTGCAGAGAGCAGCCGTTGGAGACTGGGGTGCAGCGGGATCGTTGTAGAGAGTAGATTATGGAGACTGGTGTATAGAAGGACTGTTCTAGAGAGCAGATTTTAGAGACTGGGGTGCAGAAGGCCTGTTGCTGAGAGCAGTTGTTGAAGACTGAGGTGCAGAAAAACTGTTACAGAGAGCAGTGTTTGGAGACTGAGTTGCAGAAGGACTTTTGAAGAGAGCAGATGTTGGAGACTAGGTGAAGATGGAGTGTGCAGAGTGCAGTGTTTCCAGACTGGGGTGCAGAAGGACTGTTGCAGATACCAAAGGTTGGAGACTGCGGGAAAGGAGTGTTACAGAGAGCAGAGGTTGAAGCTTTGGGTGCAGAACGACGGATACAGAAAGCAGCGTTTGGGGACTGGGGTGCAGAAGGACCGTTACAGAGAATAGAGGTTAGCGACTGTGGTACAGAAGTACTGTTAAAGAGAGCAGAGGTTGGAGACAGATTTGCAGAATTATCTTACAGAGAGCTGAGGTTGGAGACTAGGGTGCAATAGAACTGTTGCAGAGAGCAGAGGTTGGAGAATGGGGTGCAGAAAGATCGTTGCAGAGAAAAGAGGTTGGAGACGGAGGTGCAAAAGACCTGTTACACAGAGCAGAGCTTGGAGACTGAGGAGCAGAAGGCCTGTACCATAGAGCAGCATTTGGAGACTGGGTGGCATAAGAATCTTACAGAGAGCAGAGGTTGGTGACTGAGGTGCTGAAGGACTGTCAGAGAGAGCAGAGGTTGTAGACTTTGTTCCACAAGGATCGTTGAAGAGAGCTGAGTTTTCAGAATGAGGTTTAGAAAAACTGTTGCAGAGAGCAGATGTTAGACACTGGGGTGCAGAAGAACTGTTCCAGAGAGCAGAGTTTGGAGACTTGGGTGTAACAGGATTGTTGCAGAGAGAAGAGGGTGGAGACTGGGTTGCCGAAGGACTGTTACAGAGACCAGATTTTGGAGACTGGGGTGCAGAAGGACTGTTACAGAGAGCAGAGATTGGAGACTTGAGTGCAGAAGGACTGATAGAGAAAGCAGAGGCTGGAGTTGAGGTGCAGAAGGACTGTTACAGAGAGCAGAATTAGGAGACTGGCGTGCAGAAGGACTGTTGCAGAGAGGAGAGTTCGGAGACTGGGGTGCAGAAGTACTGTTATAGAGAGCAGAGTTTGGAGACTGGGTTGCTGAAGGATCTTACAGAGAGTAGAGGTTGGAGACTGGGGTGCAGTTTGACTGTTACAGAGAGCAGTGGTTTAATGCTGGGGTGCAGAAGAATTGTGCAGAGAGCAGAGGTTTTAGACTGAGGTCTAGAGGACAGTTACAAAGAGCAGATGTTGGAGACTGAGGTGTAGAAGTACTGTTACACAAAGTAGAGTTTGGATACTCAGGTGCAGAAGGACTGTTACAGGAAGCAGAGTTTGGAAATTGGGGTGTAGAAGGATTGTTAACAAAAGCAGAGTTTGGAGACTGGGGTGCAGAAGGATTCTTACATAGAGCACAGGTTGGAGACTTAGGTGCACACGGATAGATAGAGAGAACAGAGGTTAGAGACTTGGGTTCAGACAGACTGATACAGAGAGCAGAGGTTGGATACTGGGGTGTGGAAAGACCTTTACAAAGAGCACAGGTTGGAGACTGCGGTAAAGAAGGACTGTTACAGAGAGCAGACGTTGGAGACTGGGGTTTAGAAGGATCGTTTCAGAGAGCAGAGTTTGGAGACAAGGGTGCAGAAGTACTGTTGCAGAGAGCAGATGTTGGAGACTGGGGTGCAGAAGGACTGTTACATAGAGCAGAGGTTGGA
Organism: Ictidomys tridecemlineatus; assembly: GCF_052094955.1. Taxonomy (NCBI): domain Eukaryota; kingdom Metazoa; phylum Chordata; class Mammalia; order Rodentia; family Sciuridae; genus Ictidomys; species Ictidomys tridecemlineatus. The sequence continues at coordinate 88,064 of NW_027521051.1, forward strand.
GACTGAGGTGCAGGAGGACTGTTACAGAGAGCAGAGTTTGATGACTGGGGTTAAGAAGGACAGTTACTGAGAGCAGAGGTTGGAGACTGGGGTTCAGATGGATCTTATAGAGAGCAGAGTTTGGAGACTGGGGTGCAAAGGACTGTTGCAGAGAGCAGATGTTGGAGACTGCAGTGGAGAAGAATTGTTGCAGAGAGAAGAGGTTTGAGACTGGGGTGCAGAAGTTCTGTTACAGAGAGCAGAGTTTAAAGACTGTTGTGCAGAACGACTGTTACAGAGTGCAGAGTTTAAAGACTGGGCTGCAGAAGGATCTAACAGAGAGCAGAGTTTTGAGACTGAGGTGTAGAAGGACTGTTACAGAGAGCAGAGGTAGGAGACTGGGGTGCATAAGTGTCGTTGCAGAGAGCAGAGTTTTCAGACTGAGGTGAAGATCTGTTGCAGAGAGCAGATGTTGAAGACTGGGCTTCAGAAGGACTGTTGCAGTGTGCAGATGTTGGTAACTAGGGTGCAGAAGGACTGTTGTAGAGAGCAGAGGTTTGAGACTGGGGTGCAGAGGACTGTTGCAGAGAGCAGAGGTTGGAGACTGAGGTGTGGAAGACCTGTAACAGAGAGCAGAGTTTGGAGACTCAGATGCAGAAGGACTGTTACAGAGAGCAGAAGTTGGATACAGGGGTGCAGAAGGATCTTACAGAGAGCAGAATTTGGAGACTTAGGTGCAGAAGCACTGTTGCAGAGATCAGAGTTTTGAGACTGGTGTGCACTAGGATCATTGCAAAGAGGAAGGTTGGAGACTGGGGTGCAGAAAGATCATTGCAGAGAGCAGATTTTGGTAACTGGGGTACCGAGGCCTGCTACAGAGAGTAGAGTTTGGAGACTGGCCTGCAGAAGGCCTGTTACAGAGAGGAGAGGTTGGAGACTGGGGTGCAGAAGGACTGTTATAGAGAGCAGTGTTTGGAGACTGGGTTTCTGTAGGATCTTAAAGAGAGCAGAGGTTGGAGACTGAGGTGCAGGTGGACTGTTACAGAGAGCAGTTGTTTGAGACTGGGGTGCAGAAGGATCGTGCAGAGAGCAGAGATTTCAGACTGAGGTGCAGGAGGACTGTTACAGAGAGCAGAGGTTGGAGACTGAGGTGTAGAAGGACTGTTACAATGAGGAGAGTTTGGAGACTAAGGTGCAGAAGGACTCTTACAGGAAGCAGAGTTTAGAAATTGGGGTGCAGAAGGACCGTTACAGAGAGCAGAGTTTGGAGACTGTGATATAGGATTGTTACCGAGAGCAGAGGTTCAACACTGGAGTGCAGAAGGACTCTTACATAGAACAGAGGTTGGAGACTGAGGTGGAGAAGAATAGATACAGAGAAAAGAGATTGGAGACTGGGTTTCAGACAGACTGTTACAGAAAGCCGAGTTTGGAGACTAAGATGTAGAAGGACCGTTACAATGAGCTGAGGTTGGAGACTGCGGTACAGAAGGACTGTTATAGAGAGCAGATTTCGGAGTCTTGGAAGCAGAAAACTGTTGAAGAGGACAGAGGTTGGAGACTGGGGTGGAGAAGGAATGTTACAGAGAGCAGAGTTTGGAAACTGGAGTGAAGAAGGATCTTAAAGAGAGAAGTGGTTGGAGACTGTGGTGCAGAAGGACTGTTGCAGAGAGAAGACGTTGGAGACAGGGGTCAAGAAGAATCGTTGCAAAGAGCAGAGTTTGGAGACTGGTGTTCAGAAGGACTGCTGCAGAGAACAGATGTTGGAGACTGGGGTTCAGAAAAACTGTTGCAGAGAGCAGATTTTAGAGGCTGGGGTGCAGAAGGACTATTAAATAGAGCAGAGGTTGGAGACTGAGGTGCAGAAGAACTGTTACAGAGACTGGAGATGGAGACTGGGGTGCATAAGGACTGTTACAGAGAGCAGAGTTTGAAGACGGGGGTTCAGATGGATCTTACAGAGAGCAGAGTTTGGAGACTGGGGTGCAAAAGGACTGTTGCAGAGAACAGATGTTGGAGACTAAGGTGGAGAAGAAATGATGCAGAGAGAAGAGGTTGGAGACTGGGGTGCAGAAGGCCTTTTACAGAGAGCAGAGGTTGTAGACTGTTGTGCAGAAGGACTGTTACAGAGTGCAGAGTTTAAAGACTGTGTTGCAGGAGGATCTTACAGAGAGCAGAGTTGGGAGACTGAGGAGCAGAAGGACTGTTACAGAGAGCAGAGGTAGGAGACTGGGTTGCAGAAGGGTCGTTGCAGAGAGCAGATGTTGGTAACTAGGGTGCAGAAGGACTGTTGTAGAGAGCAGAGTTTGGAGAATATGCTGCAGAAGGACTGTTGCAGAGAGCAGAGTTTAGAAACTGAGGTTTGGAAGTCCTGCTACAGAGAGGAGAGGTTGGAGACTTGGATGCAGGAGGACTGTTACAAAGAGCAGAGGTTGGATACAGGGGTGCAGAAGAATCTTACAGAGAGCAGAATTTTGAGACTGTGGTGCAGAAGGACTGTTGCAGAGATCAGAGGTTGAAGACTGGGGTGTACTAGAATCATTGCAGAGAGCAGAGGTTGGAGACTGGGGTGCAGAATAATCGTTGCAGAGAGCAGATTTTGGAGACTGGGGTGGAGAAGGCCTGCTACAGAGAGAAGACTTTGGAGACTGGTGTGCAGAAGGCCTGTTATATAGAGGAGAGGTTGGAGACTGAGGTGCAGGTAGACTGTTACATAGAGCAATGTTTTGAAACTGGGGTGCAGAAAGATCGTGTAGAGAGCAGAGGTATCAGACTGATGTGCAGAAGGACTGTTACAGAAAGTAGAGGTTAGAAAATGGGTTGCAGAAGGACCAATACAGAGACCAGAGTATGGAGACTGCGGTATAGAAAAACTGTTACAGAGAGAAGAGGTTGGAGACTGGGGTGCAGAAGGAATTTTACAAAGAGAACAGGTTGGAGACTGAGGTGCAGAAGGATAGATACAGAGAGCAGAGTTTTGAGACTGAGGTTCAGAACGACTGACACAGAAAGCAGTATATGGAGACTGGGGTGCAGAATGCCCGTTATGGAGAGCAGTGTTTGGAGACTGCGGTACAGAAGGACTGTTACAGAGAGCAGATGTTGGAGACTGGGAGCAGAAGGACTGTTGCAGAGGACAGAGGTTGGAGACTGGGGTGCCGCAGGACACTTGCACAAAGCAGAGGATAAAGACTGGGGAAGAGAAGAAATGTTACAGAGAACAGAGTTTAGAATCTGGAGTGCAGAAGGATCTTACAGAGACCAGAGTTTGGAGACTGTGGTGCAGAAGGGACTGTTGCAGAGAGCAGTGATTGGAGACTGAGGTGCAGAAGTCCTGTTACATAGAGTAGAGGTTGGAGAATGGGGTGCAGAAGGATCGTTGAAAGGAACGGAGCTGGAGACAGGTGTGCAGAAGGATCTTACAGAGAGCAGAAGTTGGAGACTGAGGTGCAGAAGGACTCTTGTAGAGATCAGAAGTTGGAGACTTGGGTGCAGTAGGATCATTGCAGAGAGCAAAGTTTGTAGACTGTTGGAGACTGATGTGCGGAAGTCCTGTTACAGAGAGCAGAGTTTGGAGACTCGGAAGCAGAAAGACTGTTACAGAGAGTAGAGTTTAGATACTGGGGTGCTTAAGGATCTTACAGAGAGCACAATTTGGAGACTGAGGTGCAGAAGGACTGTTGCAGAGATCAGATGTAGGAGACTGGGTTGCAGTAGGATCATTGTAGAGAGTAGATGTTGGAGACTGGGGTGCAGAAGGATCGTTGCAGAGAGCAGATTTTAAAGACTGGGGTGCAGATGGCCTGCTACAGAGAGAAGAGTTTGGAGACTGGCGTGCAGAAGGCCTGTTACAGAGAGGAGAGGTTGGAGACTGGGGTGCAGAAGGACTGTTACAGACAGCAGAGTTTGGAGACTAGGTTGCTGAATGAACTTACAGAGAGCAGAGCTTAGAGACTGTGATACAGCAGGACTGTTACAGAGAACAGAGGTTGGAGAACTGAGGTGAAGAAAGACTGTTGCAGGGAGCAGATGTTGGAGACTGGGGTGCCAAAGAACTGTTAAGAGCAGAAGTTGGAGACTTGGGTGCAGAAGGCCTGTTACAGAGAGCAGAGGTTGGAGACTTGGGTGCAGAAGGAATGATGCAGAGAACAGAGGTTGGAGACTGGGGTGCAGAAGAAACATTGCAGAGAGCAGAGGTTGGAGTCTGAGTTAAAGAAGGATCGTTGCAGAAAGAAGAGGTTGGAGACTGGGTTGCAGAAGGCCTTTTATATAGTGCAGAGTTTGGAGAGTGGGGTGCAGAAGGCCTCTTATAGAGAGCAGAGTTTGGAGACTGGGGTGCAGAAGCACTGTTACAGATAGCACAGTTTCGAGACAGGGTTTCAGAAGGATCTTACAGAGAGCACTTTGGAGACTGAGTTTCAGAAGGACTGTTTCAGAGAGCAAAGGTTGGAAACTGGGGTCCAGAAAGATTGTTACAGAGATCAGATTGTGGAGACTGGGGAGAAGAAGGAGTGTTACAGAGAGCAGAGTTTAGAAATTGGGGTGCAGTAGAACTGTTACCTGGAGCAGAGGTTGGAGACTGGGGTGCAGAAGGACTGTTGCAGAGAGCAGAGTTTAGAGACTGAGGTGTAGAAGGATCGTTGCAGAGAGCAGAGTTTGGAGACTGGGGTGTAGAAGGACTGTTGCAGAGAGAAGAGTTTGGAGACCGGGGTGCAGAAGGACTGTTGCAGAGAGCAGATGTTGGAGACTGAGGTGAAGAAGGACTGTTACAGAGAGCAGAGGTTGGAGACTTGGGTGTAGAATAACTTATATGGAAAGTAGAGTTTGGAGTCTCGGGTGCAGAAGGACCATTACAGACAGCAGAGGTTGGAGACTGCAGTACAGAAGGACTGTTACAGAGAGCAGAGTTTGGAGCCTGGGGTGTACAAAGACTTTCTCTTAGAGCAGAGGTTGGAGACTGGGGAGCAGAAGCAGTGTTACAGAGAGCAGAAGTTGGAGACTGAGGTGCAGAAGGATCGTTGCAGAGATCAGAGTTTTCAGACGGAGGTGCAGAAAGACTGTTACAGAGAGCAGATGTGAAAGACTGGGGTGTACAAGGACTGTTGCAGAGAGTAGAAGTTTGAGAATGGCGTCCAGAAGGACTGTTGCTGAGAGCAGAGGTTGGAAACTGGAGTGGAGAAGAACTGCTGCAGAGAGTAGAGGTTAGTGACTGAGGTGCAGAAGGACTGTTACAGAGAGCAGATGTTAGAGACTGTGGTTCAGAAGGACTGATAGAGAAAGCAGACGTTAGTGACCTGGGTGCAGAAGAACTGTTGCAGAGAGCAGAGGTTAGAGACAAATGGAGAAGGACTGTTGCAGAGAGCAGATGTTGGAGACTAGGGTGCAGAAGGACCGTTGCAGAGAGCTGAGATTGCAGACTCGCGTGAACAAGGACTATTGCAGAGAGCAGAGTTTGCAGACTGAGGTACAGAAGGACTGTTACAGAGAGCACAGTTTGGAGACTGTGGGGCAGATAGACTGATACAGAAAGCAGAGGTTGGAGACTGGGCTTAAGAAGGACCCTTACAGAGAACAGAGGTTGGAGACTGCGGTACAGAAGGACTGTTACAGAGAGCAGAAGTTGAAGACTGGGGTGCAGAATAAGTGTTGTAGAGAACAGAGGTTGGTGACTGGGGTAAAGAAGGACCATTGCAGAAAGCAGAGGTTGGAGATTGGGGCGCAGAAGTACTGTTTCAAAGAGCAGAGGTGGGAGTCTGAGGTGCAGAAGGACTGTTACAGAGAGCAGAGTTTCGAGACCGGGGTGCAGAAGGACTGATACAGAAAGGAGAGTTTGGAGACTGGGGTGCAGAAAGACCATTACAGAGAGCAGAGGTTGGAGACTGCAGTACAGAAGTACTGTTACAGAAAGCAGAGGTTTTAGACTGTGGTGGAAAAGGACTGTTACAGAAAGCATATTTTTGAGACTGGGGTGAGGAAGGACTGTTGCAGAGAGAAGAGGTTGAAGACTGGGTTTCAGAAGGACTGCTACAGAGAGCAGAGTTTGCAGAGTGAGGTGGAAAAGGACTGTTACAGAGAGCAGAGTTTGGAGACTGTGGTGAAGAAAGACTGATAGAGAAAGCAGAGGATGGAGACTGGGGTGCAGAAGGACTCTTACAGAGAACAGAGTTTGAAGACTGTAATACAGAAGAACAGTTGTAGAGAACAGGTTGGAGACTGGGGTTCAGAAGGAATGTTACAAAGAGCAGCGTTTGAAAACTGGGGTGCAGAAGGATCTTACACAGAGGAAAGTTTGGAGACTGGAGTGCAGAAGGAATTTTGCAGAGAGCAGACGTTGGAGACTGGGGTGCAGAAGGATCGTTGCAGAGAGTAGATTATAAAGACTGGGGTATAGAAGGACTGTTCTAGAGAGCAGAGTTTGGAGACTGGGCTGCAGAAGGACTCTTGCAGATAGCATTTGTTGAAGACTGATGTGCAGAAAAACTGTTACAGAGAGAAGTGTTTGGAGACTGGGGTGCAGGACTGATACTGAGAGCAGAGGTTGGAGACTGGGGTGCAGAAGGACTGTTAAAGAGAGCAGAGTTTAGAGTCTTGGGTGCAGAAGGCCTGTTACAGAGAGGAGAGGTTGTAGACTGGGTGCAGAAGGCCTCTTACAGAGAACAGAGGTTGGAGACTGATGTGCAGAAGGACTGTTACAGAGAGCAGAGGATGGAGACTGGGGTGCAGAAAGACTGTTGCAGAGTGCAGTGTTTGGAGACTGGGGTGCAGAAGGACTGTTGCAGAGAGCAGAGGATGGAGACTGGGGTGCAGAAGGACTGTTACAGAGAGCAGAGGTAGAAGACTGGCGTGCACAACGACGGATACAGAAAGCAGAGTTTGAAGATAGGGTTGCAGAAAGACTGATACAGAAAGCAGAGGTTAGAGATGGGGTTCAGAAGGTCCCTTACAGAGAACAGAGGTTTGAGACTGCGGTACAGAAGGACTGTTAAAGAGAGCAGAGTTTAGAGACTGGGGTGCACAATAAATGTTGTAGAGAACAGAGGTTGGAGACTCTGGTGCTGAAGGACCATTGCAGAAAGCATATGTTGGAGACTGGGTTTCAGAAGGATCTTACAGAGTGCAGAGTTTGGACACTGAGGTGCAGAAGGACTGTTGCAGAGAGCAGAGGTTCGAGATTGGGGCGCAGAACAACTGTTGCAGAGAGCAGAGGTTTGAGTCTGAGGTGCAGAAGGACTGTTACAGACAGCAGAGTTTGGTGACTTCGGTGGAAAAGAACTGTTGCAGAGAGCAGATTTTAGAGACTGGGGTGAGGAAGGACTTTTGCAGAGAGAAGAGGCTGAAGACTGGGGTGCAGAAGGACTGTTTCAGAAAGCAGATGTTGCAGAGTGAGGTGCAGAAGGACTGTTACAGAGAGCAGAGTTTGGAGACTGTGGTGCATAAGGACAGATACAGAAAGCAGATGTTGGAGACTGGGGTGCAGAAGGAACCTTACAGAGAACAGAGGTTGAAGACTGCAGTACAGAAGAACTGTTGTAGAGACCAAGGTTCGAGACTGGGGTACAGAGGGACCATTGCAGAGAGCAAACTTTTGAGAATGGGGTGCATAAGGAATGTTACAGAGAGCAGAGTTTGAAACTGGGGTGCACAAGGATCTTACAGAGAGGAAAGTTTGGAGACTGGTGTGCAGAAGGATTGTTGCAGAGAGCAGACGTTGGAGACTGGGGTGAAGAAGGATCGTTGCAGAGAGTAGATTATGGAGACTAGGGTATAGAAGGACTGTTCTAGAGAGCAGAGGTTGGAGACTGGGTTGCAGAAAGACTGTTTCAGAGAGCAGTTGTTGAAGACTGAGGTGCAGAAAAACTGTTACAGAGAGCATGTTTGGAGACTAAGTTGTAGGAATGATACTGAGAGCAGAGTTTGAAGAATGGGGTGCAGAAGGATCTTACAGTGAGCAGAGTTTGGAGACTGAGGTGCAGAAGGACTGTTCCAGAGAGCAGAGGTTGGAGATTGGGGTGCAGAAGGACTGCTAAAGAGAGCAGAGTTCAGAGGCTTGGGTGCAGAAGGCCTGTTACAGAGAGCAGAGGATGGAGACTGAGGTGCAGAAGGACTGTTACAGAGATAGATGTTGAATACTGAGGTGCAAAAAGACCATTGCAGAGAGCATATGTTGGAGACTGAGGTGCAGAAGGACTGTTGCGGAGTGCAGAGGTATGAGACTTGGGTGTAAAAGGACTGTTGCAGCGAGCAGAGGTTGGGGATTGGTGTGCCAAAGGACCTTTCCAGAGAGCAGAATTTGGAGACTGAGGTGCAGAAGGACTGTTACAGAGAGCAGAGGTTTGAGACTTGAGTGCAGAAGGACTGATAGAGAAAGCAGTGGTTGGAGACTGGGGTTCAGAAGGACAGTTACAGAGAGAAGAGTTTGGAAACTGCACTACAGAGGAACTGTTACAGAGAGCAGAGGTTAAAGACTGGGGTGGAGAAGGACTATTACAGAGATCTGATGTTGGAGACTAGGGTTCAGAAGGACTGTTGTAGAGAGGAGGTTAGAGACTGGGGTGCAGAAGGAGTGTTGCAGAGAGTAGGAGTTGGAGATTGCGGTGCAGAAGACTGAGGTGAAGAAAGACTGTTGGAGACAACAGAGTTTGGAGACAGGGGTGCAGAAGGACCATTGCAGAGAGCAGAGGTTTGAGACTCAGGTGCAGAAGGATTGTTACAAAGAGCAGAGTTTTGAGATTGGGGTGCAGAAGGACTGTAGCAGAATGCAGAGGTTGGAGACTGGGGTGGGAAAAACTGTTGCAGAGAACGGCGTTTGGAGACTGGGGTGCAGAAGGACCGTTGCTGAGAGCAGCAGTTTTAGACTGACGTGAAGAAGGATTGTTAAAGACAGCAGAGGTTGGAGACTGAGGTGCTGAAGAACTGTTACAGAGAGCAGAGGTTGCAGACTGGGGTTCAGATGGATCTTACAGAGAGCAGAGATTGGAGACTGGGGTGCAGAAGGACTGTTATAGAAATCAGAGTTTGGAGACTTGGGTGCAAAATGACTGTTGCAGAGAGCAGAAGTTGAAGCTGAGGTACAGAAGGACAGTTGCAGAGAGCAGAGGTTGGAGACTGTGGTACAGAAGGGCTTTTACAGAGAGCAGAGGTTGCACACTGAGGTGCAGAAGGACTATTGCAGAGAACAGAGGTTGGAGACTGAGGTGTAGAAAGACCGTTGCAGAGAGCAGATTTTAGAGGCTGGTGTGCAGAAGGACTATTAAATAGAGCAGAGGTTGGAGACTGAGGTGCAGAAGAACTGTTACAGAGATCGGAGATGAAGACTGGGGTGCAGAAGGACTGTTACAGAGAGCAGAGTTTGAAGACTGGGGTCAGATGGATCTTACAGAGAGCAGAGTTTGGAGACTGGGGTGCAAAAGAACTGTTGCGGAGAACAGATGTTGGTGACTGGGGTGGAGAAGAATCGATGCAGAGAGAAGAGGTTGGAGACTGGGGTGCAGAAGGCCTTTTACAGAGAGCAGAGGTTGTAGACTGTTGTGCAGAAGGACTGTTACAGAGTGCAGAGTTTAAAGACTGTGTTGCAGGAGGATCTTACAGAGAGCAGAGTTGGGAGACTGAGGAGCAGAAGGACTGTTACAGAGAGCAGAGGAAGGAGACTGGGTTGCAGAAGAGTCGTTGCAGAGAGCAGATGTTGGTAACTAGGGTGCAGAAAGACTGTTGTAGAGAGCAGAGGTTGGAGAATATGCTGCAGAAGGACTGTTGCAGAGAGCACAGTTTAGAAACTGAGGTTTGGAAGTCCTGCTACAGAGAGGAGAGGTTGGAGACTTGGATGCAGGAGGACTGTTACAGAGTGCAGAGGTTGGAGACTGGGGTGCAGAAGGAATTTTACAAAGAGAACAGGTTGGAGACTGAGGTGCAGAAGGATAGATACAGTGAGCAGAGTTTTGAGACTGAGGTTCAGAACGACTGATACAGAAAGCAGTATATGGAGACTGGGGTGCAGAATGCCCGTTATGGAGAGCAGTGTTTGGAGACTGCGGTACAGAAGGACTGTTACAGAGAGCAGATGTTGGAGACTGGGAGCAGAAGGACTGTTGCAGAGGACAGAGGTTGGAGACTGGGGTGCCGCAGGACACTTGCACAAAGCAGAGGATAAAGACTGGGGAAGAGAAGAAATGTTACAGAGAACAGAGTTTAGAATCTGGAGTGCAGAAGGATCTTACAGAGACCAGAGTTTGGAGACTGTGGTGCAGAAGGACTGTTGCAGAGAGCAGTGATTGGAGACTGAGGTGCAGAAGTCCTGTTACATAGAGTAGAGGTTGGAGCATGGGGTGCAGAAGGATCGTTGAAAGGAACGGAGCTGGAGACAGGTGTGCAGAAGGATCTTACAGAGAGCAGAAGTTGGAGACTGAGGTGCAGAAGGACTCTTGTAGAGATCAGAAGTTGGAGACTTGGGTGCAGTAGGATCATTGCAGAGAGCAAAGTTTGTAGACTGTTGGAGACTGATGTGCGGAAGTCCTGTTACAGAGAGCAGAGTTTGGAGACTCGGAAGCAGAAAGACTGTTACAGAGAGTAGAGTTTAGATACTGGGGTGCTTAAGGATCTTACAGAGAGCACAATTTGGAGACTGAGGTGCAGAAGGACTGTTGCAGAGATCAGATGTAGGAGACTGGGTTGCAGTAGGATCATTGTAGAGAGTAGATGTTGGAGACTGAGGTGCAGAAGGACTCTTGTAGAGATCAGAAGTTGGAGACTTGGGTGCAGTATGATCATTGCAGAGAGCAAAGTTTGTAGACTGTGGTGCAGAAGGACTGTTAAAGAGAGCAGAGTTTCGAGACTGGGGTGCAAAAGGACTGTTACAGAGTGCAGAGTTTAAAGACTGGGTGTCAGAAGGATCTTACAGATAGCAGAGTTGGGAGACTGAGGTGTAGAAAGACTGTTACAGAGAGCAGAGGTAGGAGACTGGGTTGCAGAAGGGTCGTTGCAGAGAGCAGATGTTGGTAACTAGGGTGCAGAAGGACTTTTGTGGAGAGCAGATGTTGGAGACTGACGTGCGGAAGTCCTGTTACAGAGTGCAGAGGTTGGAGACTCGGAAGCAGAAAGACTGTTACAGAGAGTAGAGTTTAGATACTGGGGTGCTTAAGGATCTTACAGAGAGCATAATTTGGAGACTGAGGTGCAGAAGGACTGTTGCAGAGATCAGATGTAGGAGACTGGGTTGCAGTAGGATCATTGTAGAGAGTAGATGTTGGAGACTGGGGTGCAGAAGGATCGTTGCAGTGAGAAGATTTTGGAGACTGGGGTGCAGATGGCCTGCTACAGAGAAAAGAGTTTGGAGACTGGGTTGCTGAAGAATCTTACAGAGAGCAGAATTTGGAGACTGAGGTTCAGATGGACTGTTACAGAGAGCAGAGTTTGGAGACTGAGGTGTAGAAAGACTGTTATAAAGAGCAGAGTTTGGAGACTGAGGTGCAGAAGGACTGTAACAGAAAGCAGAGTTTGGAAATTGGGGTGCAGAAAGAGACTTACTGAGACCAAAGTTTGGAGACTGCGGTATAGAAAATCTGTTACTGAGAGCATAGGTTGGAGTCTGAGGTGCAGAAAGATAGATACAGAGAGCAGAGGTTTGAGACTGAGGTTAAGAAAGACAGATACAAAAAGCAGAGTTTGAAGACTGGGGGGCAGAACGCCCGTTACAGAGAGCAGATGTTGGAGTCTGGGGAGCAGAAGGACTGTTGCAGAGGACAGAGGTTGGACACTGGGGTGCCGCAGGACACTTGCAGAAAGCAGAGGTTAAAGACTGGGTTTGAGAAGGAATGTTACAGAGAGCAGAGATTGGAGACTGTGGTGCAGAAGAAGAGGTTAAAGACTGGGGTCTAGAAGGATTGTAGCAGAGAGCAGAGTTTTGAGACTGGAGTGCAGAAGGACTGTTGCAGAGAGCAGAGGTTGGAGACTGAGGTGCAGAAAGACTGTTACAGAGAGCAGAGTTTGGAGACTGGGGTGCTTAAGAACTGGTAATGAGAGCAGAGGTTGGAGACTGTGGTGCAGCAGGACTGTTGCAGAGAGCAGACGTTTGAGACTGGGGTTCAGATGGATCTTACAGATAGCAGAATTTGAAGACTGAGGTGCAGAAGGACTGTTTCAGAGATCAGAGGTTGGAGACTGGGGTGCAGATAAATGGTTGGAGAGAGCAGATTTTTAAGACTGGGGTGCGGAAGGCTTGCTACAGAGAGCAGAGTTTTGGGATTGAGGTGCAGACAGACTGTTACTAAAAGCAGAGGTTGGAAATTGGTGTGCAGAAAAACCGTTACAGAGACCAGAGTTAGGAGACTGCTGTATAGAAAAACTGTTACAGAGAGCAGAGGTTTGATCATGGGGAGCAGAAAGACTGTTACAGAGAGCAGAGGTTGGATACTGGGGTGCTTATAGATCTTACATAGAGCAGTTGTTGGAGACTTGGGTGCAAAAGGACTGTTGCAGAGAGTAGACGTTGGAGACTGGGGTAAATAAGGACTGTTACAGAGAACAGAGGTTGGAGACTGGGGTGCAGAATGCCTGTTACAGAGAGAAAGGTTTGGAGACTTGGGTGCAGAAGGACTGTTGCAGAGAGCAGACGTTGGAGACTGGGGTAAAGAAGGATCGTTGTAGAGAGCAGAGGTTTGAGACTGGGGTGCAGAAGGACTGTTACAGAGAACAAAGTTTGGAGATTGGGGTACAGAATGCCTCTTACAAAGAGAAAGGTTTGGAGAAAGGGTGCAGAAAGAATGTTAAAGAGGAAAGAGTTTGCAGACTGGGTTGCAGAAAGATCTTACAAAGAGCAGAGGTTGGAGACTGAGGTGCAGAAGGATTGTTACAGAGAGCAGATTTTTGAGACTGGAGTGGAGAAGGACTGTTGCAGAAAGCAGAGGTTGGAGACTGTGGTGTAGAAGGACTGTTGGAGGGAGCAGAGTTTGGAGACTTGGGTGCAGAAAAACTATTGGAAGGAGCAGAGTTTGGAGACTTGGGTGCAGAAGAAATGTTTCAGAGAGTAGATTTTGGAGACTGAGATGCAGAAGGACTGTTACAGAGATGACTGGTTGAAGACTGGGGTGCAGAAGGCCTGCTGGAGAAAGAAGTGTTTGGATACTGTGGTGCAGAAGTACTGTCGCAGAGAGCAGAGTTTGGAAACTGAGTTGCAGAGGGAATGCTACAGAGATCAGAGGTTGGAGACTGGGGTGCAGAAGTACTGATACAGAGAGCAGAGGTTGGAGATTTTGGTACAGAAGGACCTTCAGAGAGAGCAGAGTTTGGAGACTGCAGTACAGAAGGACTGTTACAGAGCGTAGAGGTTGGAGATTGGCGTGCAAAAGGCCTGTTACAGAGAGCAGAGTTCAGAGACTAGGTTCCAGAAAAACTGTTACAGAGAGCAGAGTTTTTAGACAAGGATGCACAAGGATCTTACAGAGAGCAGAGGTTGTCGTCCAAGGTGCAGCAGGACTTTTACAGAGAGCAAAGATTGGAGACTAGGGTGCAGAAGAATCGTTGTATTGAACACAGTATTCAGACTGAGGTGCAGAAGGACTTTTGCAGAGAGCACATGTTGGAGACTGGGGTGCAGAACGACTGTTGCAGAGAGCAGAGGTTAGAGACTGGAGTGCAGAAGGACTGTTGCAGAGAGCAGAGGTTGGAGACTGAAGTGCAGAAAGACTGTTACAGAGAGCAGAGTTTGGAGACTGGGGTGCTGAAGAACTGGTAAAGAGAGCAGAGGTTGGAGACTGGGGTGCAGAAGGATTGTTACAGAGAGCAGACGTTGGAGACTTGGTCTCAGAGGGACTGCTGCAGAGAGCAGGTTCTGGACATGGGGTGTAGCAGGACTGTTGCGTAGAGCACAGGTTTGAGATTTGGGTGAAGAAGGACTGTTGCAGAGAGTAGAGGTTGAAGACTGTGTTGCAGTAGGACTGTTACAGAGGCAGAGTTTGGAGACTTTGGTGCAGAAGGACTGTTGTGGTGAGCAGATGTTGTAGACTGGGTTGCAGAAGGACTGTTGTAGAGAGCAGAGTTTGTAGACTGAGATGCAGAAGTACTGTTACAGAGAGAAGAGGTTGGAAATTGGGGTGCAGATGGACTGATACAGAAAGCAGAGTTTGGAGACTCAGGTGAAGAAGGACTGTTGCATAGAGCAGAAGTTGAAGAATGGGGTGCAAAAGGCCTGTTACAAAGAACAGAGGTTAGAGACTGGGGTGCAGAAAGACTGTTAAGAAAGCAGAGTTTGGAGACAGGGTTGCAGAAGGAACTTACAGAGAGCAGAGCTTAGAGACTGTAGTACAGCAGGACTGTTACAGAGAACAGAGGTTGGAGACTGAGGTGAAGAAAGACTGTTGCAGGGAACAGATGTTGGAGACTGGGGTGCTGAAGAACTGTTACAGAGAGCAGAAGTTGGAGACTTGGGTGCAGAAGGCCTGTTACAGAGAGCAGAGTTTGGAGACTGGGGTGCAGTAGAACTCCTACAGAGAGCAGAGTTTTTAGACAAGGTTGCACAAGAATCTTACAGAGAGCAGAGTTGTAGACTGATGTGCATCAGGACTGTTACAAAGAGCAGAGGTTGGAGACTGGGGTGCAGAAGGATCGTTGTAGAGAACAGAGTTTTCACACTGAGGTGCAGAAGGACTTTTGCAGAGAGCACATTTTGGAGACTGGGGTGCAGTTTCATAGAGCAGAGATCTGGGACTGGGGTGCATAAGGATCGTTTTCGAGAGCAATATTTTGAGACTGGGGTGCAGAAGGATTGTTATAGTGAACAGAGTTTGGAGACTGGGGTACAGAAGGCCTATTACGGATAGCAGAGTTTGGAGCAGGGGTTCAGAAGTACATTTACAGAGAGTAGTTTTTGAGACTGAGGTGCAGAAGGACCGTTGCAGAGAGCAGAGGTTGAAGACTGAGGTGCAGAAGGATTGTTACAGAGGGCAGATGTTGGAGACTGCGTTGCAGAGGGACTGTTGCAGAGACAGAGACTGGACACTGGGGTGTAGAAGGACTGTTGCGGAGAGCACAGGTTGGAGATTGGGGTGCAGAAGAACTGATACAGAAAGCTGACGTTGGAGACTGGGGTGCAGAAGGACCGTTACAGAGAGCAGAGTTTTGAGAACTTCGTTACAGAAGGACTGTTACAGAGAGCAGAGGTTGGATACTGGGGTGCAGAAGGACTGATGCAGAGAACAGAGTTTGGAGACTGGGGTGCAGACGAACATTTTCAGAGAGCAGAGGTTGGAGACTCAGGTGCAGAAGGATTGTTATAGAGAGCAGAATTAAAATAGTGGTGTGCAAAAGAACTGATCCAGAGAGCATATGTTGGAGAATGGGGTTCAGAAGGCCTGTTACAAAGAGCAGCGGTTGGAGACTGAGGTGCTGAAGGATCATTTCAGAGAGCAGATATTTGAGACTGAGGTGAAAAAGGACTGTTATAGACAGGAGCAGTTGAAGACTGGGGTGCAGAAGCATTCTTACAAAGAGCAGAGGATGGAGACTGGTGTGCAGAAGGAGTGTTACAGAGAGCAGAGTTTGTAGATTGGTGTCCAGGAGAACTGTTAAAGAGAGCAGAGGTTGGAGACTGGGGTGCAGAAGGTCTGTTACAGAGAGCACAGTTTGGAGAATTTGGTGCAGAAAGATCGTTACAGAGAGGAGAGGTTGGAGACTGAGGTGCAGAAGGACTATTACAAAGAGCAGAGGTTGGAGACTGAGATGCAGAAGGATTGTTACAGAGAGCAGAGTTTTGACACTGATGTTCAGAAGAACTGTTACAGAGAGCAGAGCTTGGAGACTTGTGTGTAGAAGGATCATTGCAGAGAACAGAGTTTTGAGACTGAGGGGCAGAAGGATCCTTGCAGAGAGCCGAGGTCGGAGACTGAGGTGCAGAAGGATCGCTACGGAGAGCAGAGGTTGAAGACTGGGGTGCAGAAAGACAGTTACAGAGAGCATAGGTTGGAGACCTGGGTGCAGAAGATCTGATACAGAAAGCAGACATTGGAGACTAGGGTGCAAAAAGACCGATACAGAGAGCAAAGGTTGGAGACTGGGGTGCAGAATGATTGTTGCAGAGAGCAGAGTTTTCAGACTGAGTTGCAGAACGATTGTTGCAGAGAGCAGGTGTTTGAGACTGGGGTGCATAAAGAGTGTTTCAGAGAGCAAAACTTGGAGACTGAGGTGGAGAAGGATTGTTGCAGGAAGCAGAGGTTGTAGACTGGGGTTCAGAAGGACTGTTATAGAGAGCAAGGTTTTAGACTGGGGTGCAGAAGGCCTGGTACAGAGAGTAGAGCTTTGACACTGTTGTGCAGAATGATTGCTCATAGCTTGTGAGCTTCCTTCTGGACACCATCTTTTCCGCACTGTCCATCAGGCCCTCTCTCCTCACTCTGCTCTCTTTTGGCTTTGTGAGCACCTGTGACTTCCACAGTCACTCGAAGCCATGACTCCCAGGCCTATCTCCTGGGAACCTGTCCTGCTGCCTCCTGAAATCTCCTTGGGGAGACCCTGCAGGTATCCAGACTCCAGGCCTAACCTCCTTCCCTTCTTTTCTCTCCCCAGACATGCTTCTTCTCATTTTTTTTTATGTTTTAATGAGTGATCCCACTGCCACTCAGCTACCCCACAGACCAGTTGCCCTCTTGTTTTCTCGTCACCAGGACTTTAAAGTGCTTTACCCAGGGCTTCTCTTCAGAGCTTTTCCCCAAGCTCCAAATGTCACATCTTTAGTTACCAGAT
Organism: Ictidomys tridecemlineatus; assembly: GCF_052094955.1. Lineage (NCBI taxonomy): Eukaryota > Metazoa > Chordata > Mammalia > Rodentia > Sciuridae > Ictidomys > Ictidomys tridecemlineatus. Next base: position 104,771 of record NW_027521051.1, read on the forward strand.
ATTTTCTTTTAATCTTGTTTTGGCACCCGATTTTTCTCAGAGACTACATGAAGCTATTCTAACCAAAGCACATGGACTGTAGAGACTATTATGGCTTAGAAATGAGGTATCCCCCCACCAAACGTTCATGGTCAGCCACAGTAGCAGTGTTCAGAGGTGAAATGATTAGACTGTGAGACTTGTGACCTAATCTTTGGATCCATTCATTTTGTTGGTTAATTATCTAAAAGGCCCACTGTACTGAGAGGAGTGTGGGCAGGTGGAGTGTGGCCGGGGACATGCACTGGGGAATCACATCTTGTCCCCTGCGAACTGTCTCCTCCCGTCCCCTCCCGCGCCCCAACCTTCTAACTGCCATGAGCTAGGGACGCTTCCCCCCTTGTTCCCTTCCACCTCAGCGTTCCACCTCATCTCAGGCCAGCAGAAATTGGTCAGCTGGCCCCAGACCAAACCTTCAACCCAGAAGGCCAGAGTGCATCACCCCTCTGGCTTGTTCTGGTCAGGCCTGTGGTAACTGTGGCAACCGTGGACTGACCCAGGGAGTAGGTGTTATGAGTGGATTGGACCCACAACCATTTCCTAAAACCACAGATTCTGTCATTTTCAGAGCTCAAGCCATTTCCTTCTGGATGGCCTGTTTCCAGCCTGCCCTCACCTAGAATGCGGTCTACTAGTGATTATTGAGATTCTCCAGCCATCCTGGTCCTGCCCATTTGCACACCACAGCTAGCTCCTAGGCATCCAGACCCATGGACGTCCTGCTGCCCACTGAGGAGAAAAGAGAGATTTTCTGAGGACCCTGTTAGAAGTCCACTCTTATTTTTTTTTTAAGACCACACTCAGAGGGCATGTTTCAGGCAGTCATTGACATGCGTCTTTTTTTTTTTAATTTTTTTATTTTTTTAGTGGTTGTTCACAACATTACAAAGCTCTTGACATATCATATTTCATACATTAGATTGAAGTGGGTTATGAACTCCCAATTTTACCCCAAATGCAGATTGCAGAATCACGTCGGTTACACATCCACAATTTTACATAATGCCCAATTAGTAATTGTTGTATTCTGCTACCTTTCCTATCCCCTACTATCCCCCCTCCCCTCCCCTCCCATGTTCTCTCTCTACCCCATCTACTGTAATTCGTTACTCTCCTTGTTTATTTTACCATTCCCCTCCCAACCTCTTATATGTAATTTTGTATAGCAATGAGGATCTCCCTTCATTTCCATGCAATTTCCCTTTACTCTTTCTTTCCTTCCCATCTCATGACTCTGTTTAATGTTAGTCTTTTCTTCCTGCTCTTCCTCCTTGCTCTGTTCATAGTTGCTCTCATTATATCAAAGAAGACATTTGGTATTTGTTTTTTAGGGATTGACTAGCTTTACTAAGCATAATCTGCTCTAGTGCCATTCACTTCCCTGCAAATTCTATGATTTTGTCATTTTTTATTGCTGCATAGTACGCCATTGTGTATAGATGCCACATTTTTTTTTATCCATTCATCTATTGAAGGGCATCTGGGTTGGTTCCACAGTCTAGCTATTGTGAATTGTGCTGCTATGAACATCAATATGGCAGCATCCCTGTAGCATGCTCTTTTAAGGTCTTCAGGGAATAGTCCGAGAAGGGCAATAGCAGGGTCAAATGGTGGTTCCATTCCCAGCTTTCCCAGGAATCTCCAAACTGCTTTCCAAATTGGCCGCACCAATTTGCAGTCCCACCAGCAATGTACAAGAGTACCCTTTTCTCCACATCCTCGCCAGCACTTGTTGTTGTTTGACTTCATAGTGGCTGCCAATCTTACTGGAGTGAGATGGTATCTTAGGGTGGTTTTGATTTGCATTTCTCTGACTGCTAGAGATGGTGAGCATTTTTTCATGTACTTATTGATTGATTGTATGTCCTCCTTTGAGAAGTGTCTGTTCAGGTCCTTGGCCCATTTGTTGATTGGGTTATTTGTTATCTTATTGTCTAATTTTTTGAGTTCTTTGTATACTCTGGATATTAGGGCTCTATCTGAAGTGTGAGGAGTAAAAATTTGTTCCCAGGATGTAGGCTCCCTATTTACCTCTCTTATTGTTTCTCTTGCTGATAAAAAACTTTTTAGTTTAAGTAAGTCCCATTTGTTGATTCTTGTTATTAACTCTTGTGCTATGGGTGTCCTATTAAGGAATTTGGAGCCCGACCCCACAATATGTAGATCGTAGCCAACTTTTTCTTCTATCAGACGCAGAGTCTCTGATTTGATATCAAGCTCCTTGATCCATTTAGAGTTAACTTTTGTGCATGGCGAGAGGAAGGAATTCAGTTTCATTTTTTTGCATATGGATTTCCAGTTTTCCCAACACCATTTGTTGAAGATGCTATCCTTCCTTCATTGCATGCATTTAGCCCCTTTATCAAATATAAGATAGTTGTAACTTTGTGGATTAGTCTCTGTGTCCTCTATTCTATACCATTGGTCCACTCGCCTGTTTTGGTACCAGTACCATGCTGTTTTTGTCACTATTGCTCTGTAATATAGTTTGAAATCTGGTATCGCTATACCGCCTGATTCACACTTCCTGCTTAAAATTGCTTTTGCTATTCTGGGTCTTTTATTTTTCCATATGAATTTCATGATTGCTTTATCTATTTCTACACGAAATGCCATTGGGATTTTGATTGGCATTGCATTAAACCTATAGAGAACTTTTGGTAATATCGCCATTTTGATAATGTTAGTTCTGCCTATCCATGAACAGGGTATATTTTTCCATCTTCTAAGATCTTCTTCTACTTCTCTCTTTAGGGTTCTGTAGTTTTCATTGTATAAAACTTTCACCTCTTTTGTTAGGTTGATTCCCAAGTATTTTATTTTTTTGAAGGATATTGTGAATGGAGTGTTTTTCCTCATTTCCGTTTCAAAAGTTTTGTCGCTGATATACAGAAATGCCTTTGATTTATGCGTGTTGATTTTATATCCTGCCACTTTGCTGAATTCATTTATTAGTTCTAGTAGTTTCTTTGTAGACCCTTTTGGGTCTTCTATGTATAGAATCATGTCATCTGCAAATAGTGATAATTTAAGTTCTTCTTTTCCTATTTTTATGCCTTTAATTTCTTTCGTCTGTCTAATTGCTCTGGCCAGTGTTTCGAGAACTATATTGAATAGAAGTGGTGATAGAGGGCATCCCTGTCTTGTTCCAGATTTTAGAGGGAATGCCTTCAACTTTTGTCCATTCAGAATGATGCTAGCCTGAGGCTTAGCATAGATAGCTTTTACAATGTCAAGGTACGTTCCTGTTATCCCTAGTTTTTCAAGTGTTTTGAACATAAAGGGATGCTGTACTTTGTCGAATGCTTTCTCTGCATCTATTGAGATGATCATATGGTTCTTATCTTTAAGTCTATTGATGTGGTGAATAACATTTATTGATTTCCATATATTGAATCAGCCTTGCATACCAGGGATAAATCCTACTTGATCATGGTGCACAATTTTTTGGATGTGTTTTTGTTTTCGATTTGCCATAATTTTATTGAGGATTTTTGCATCTATGTTCATTAGAGATATTGGTCTGTAGTTTTCTTTCTTTGAGGTGTCTTTGTCTGGTTTCGGAATCAGGGTGATGTTGGACTCATAGAATGAATTTGGAAGAGCTCCCTTTTTTTCTATTTCCTGAAATAGCTTGAAAAGTATTGGTATTAGTTCTTCTTTAAAGGTTTTGTAAAACTCCGCTGTATACACATCCGGTCCTGGGCTTTTCTTGGTTGGTAGTCTTTTGGTGCCTTCTTCAATTTCATCCATTGATATTGGTCTGTTCAAATTGTGTGTATCCTCCTGACTCAGTCTGGGCAAATCATATGAGTTAAGAAATTTATCAATGTCTTCACTATCTTCTATTTTATTGGAATATAGGTTTTCAAAATAATTTCTAATTGTCTTCTGTATTTCTGTAGCATCTGTTTTGATATTGCCTTTTTCATCCTGTATGTTAGTAATTTGAGTTCTCTCTCTTCTACTCTTTGTTAGCATGGCTAAAGGTCTGTCGATCTTATTTATTTTTTCAAAGAACCAACTTTTAGTTTTGTTAATTTTTTCAATAGTTTCTTTTGTTTCAATTTCATTAATTTCCACTCTGATTTTAATTATTTCTTGCCTTCTGCTACATTTGCTGTTGTTTTGCTCTTCCTTTTCTAGGGCTTTGAGATGACATGTGAGCTCATTTATTTGTTGTTTTTTTCTTTTTTTGAGGAATGACCACCAGGCGATGAATTTTCCTCTTAAAACTGCTTTCATTGTGTCCCATAGATTCCGATATGTTGTGTCTGTATTTTCATTTATCTCTAAGAATTTTTTTTATTTTTTCCTTTATGTTTTCTGTAACCCATTGATCATTCAGTAACATATTGTTCATTTTCCATGTGATGTAGGATTTTTCCTTCCTTCTTTTATCATTGATTTCCAGTTTCATTCCATTATGATCAGATAAAATACATGGTATTATCTCCACCCCTTTATATTTACTGAGGGTTGCCCTGTGGCATAATATCTGGTCTATTTTTGAGAAGGATCCATGTGCTGCTGAGAAAAAAGTATATCCATTTGATGATGGTTGATATATTCTATATATGTCAGTTTAGTCTAGGTTATTGATTATGGTATTGAGTTCTATAGTTTCCTTATTCAACTTTTGTTTGGATAATCTGTCCAATGGTGAGAGAGGTGTGTTGAAGTCACCCATAATTATTGTGTTGTGGTCTATTTGATTCTTGAAATTGAGGAGAATTTGTTTTATGAATGTCACAGCGCCATTATTTGGTGCATAAATATTGATAATTGTTATGTCTTGTTGGTGAATGGTTCCTTTCAACAGTATATAATGTCCTTCTTCATCCCTTTTGATTAACTTAGTCTTGAAGTCGATTTTATTCGATATGAGGATGGCCACCCCTGCTTGCTTACGAGGACCGTGTGCGTGGTATATTTTTTCCCAACCTTTCACCTTCAGCCTGTGTATGTCTTTTCCAATTAGATGTGTCTCCTGGATGCAGCATATTGTTGGATTTGTTTTTTTAATCCATGATATCAGCCTATGTCGCTTTATTGGAGAGTTTAAGCCATTAACATTCAGAGTTACTATTGACATATGGTTTGTACTTCCATCCATGTTTTATTATTTATCTTTTTTTTTAAAAAAATTAGTTTTTTTCTCCATGATTATTTTTCCCCTTGCCCTCTGTCTTTACTGAGGCACTTCCCTCTGATGGTTTTGGTTATTGTTTTTCATTTCTTCCTCGTGTAATGTTTTGCTCAAAATGCTTTGCAATGCTGGTTTTCTGGCTGCAAATTCTTTTAACTTTTGTTTATCATGAAAGATTTTTATTTTGTTGTCATACCTGAAGCTTAATTTTGCTGAATACAGAATTCTTGGTTGGCATCCATTGTCTTTCAGTTTTTGAAATACATTGTTCCATGACCTTCTTGCTTTCAGTGTCTGTGATGAAAAATCCGTTGTTAACCTTATTGGTTTACCCGTGAATGTAATCTGTCTCCTTTCTCTTGTAGCTTTTAATATTTTCTCATTGTTCGGTATATTGGATATCTTCATAACAATGTGTCTTGGCGTTGGTCTACTGTAATTTTGTGTGCTCTGTGTCCTGTATGCATCTTCAATTTGTATATCTGTTTCCTTTTTTATTTCTGGAAAGTTTTCTGTAATTATTTCATTCAGCAGGTTACTCATTCCCTTGGTTTGAATCTCTGTACCTTCTTCTATCCCGATGACTCGTAAGTTTGGTTTTTTTATGTTATCCCATAACTCTTGGATGTTTTTCTCGTGATTTTTTACCAGCCTTTCTGAGTTGGCTAGACTCTTTTCAAGATGAAATATTTTGTCTTCATTATCTGACGTTCTGGCTTCTACTTGCTCCACTCTGTTAGTGATACTCTCAATTGAGTTTTTAATTTGGTATATAGTTTCCTTCATTTCTAAGATTATGGTTTGATTCTTTTTTATAATCTCTATCTCTTGATAAAGGTGCTTAACTTCTTCTTTTATCTGTTTGTGTAATACATTCTCAATGTGTTCTTTTGCTGCTTGAATTTGCTGTCTCATATCCTCTTTAAGGTTCCATTCCATCTGTCTAAGGTGTTCCTTGAGGTCTTTATATGACCATTTTTCTGATGACTCTAGGTCCTCCTGAATATTTAGGCTGTCCTGCATTGTTTGTACTCCTTTACTTCCTTGCTTTTTGAAGCTGCTCATGTTACTTCTTGTTCTGTTTGACTGCTGAGTTACTGTTTACTCCTATAAATTTATTTGATGCTTGGGAGAAAAGGTATTAGAAGGGAAGGGAAAAAGTCACTAAAGAGAATGAGAATAAGCTGGTAAAATTCAAGGAAGGGGGGTAAGATAATTGAAAAGAAATAAAAAGACAAAAGAAGAAAAAAATAGGAAATAAAAAAAGAAAAAAAAAATTTAAAAAAAAATTAAAATTGGAAGAAAAAAATTGTAAAAAAAATTTAAAAAACAAGAAAGAAAAATGAAAATGAAAGAAAACCCAAAATCAAAATTAAAAAAAAAGAAAAAAAAACTAATAAATGCAGTCTTAGAGTTTGATTAACTTCTCTTCCAGTAGGTGGTGCTGTGACCAACAGGCCAAGTTTCTCCTATCAATACGCGGAATTCAATCACTGTGCAGCAGCTCCTCCTCCCAGACTGGGCGAGTCTCCAATCCTGGGTGCCTAGGGCATCCTCTTCTGTCTAGTAACTTCTCCACTTTTCCTCTAGCCAGGCCCCTCTCACGGGTGCCGCTCACCACAATACTGGGTACACGCCAGGTCTGCTGCTCCCGGGAGCCCTGTTGTCATGAATGAATGGGCACACTCTTCCAGTTTGCCAATCCCTCAGACCCTAAGTTTGTAGAGCTTGGGGCTGAGAATCCTCAGCGAATTTTACTGCCCCTCCGGTAGCCACACCCCTGGTAGCTGGTGCAAGAGACCTCAGCTGTCAGCACTGGTGGGAGTAATAGTCCCGTGCCGCGAGTCCCGTGCCACCTCTAATTCCCTCGGTCTGGCTACCGTGCTCATGGGAGAGCTGGGAGGGGCCCTTACAGGAGAGCTGGGATTGGCCCTTAAGGTTTCCCCGATGTGTGGAGAGGGAAGGCTAGCGAATTACACACCTGTAGCCGCAGGTTTCAATGAAGTTATCTCCTCCGCCGCAGTCTGATGACGTCAGTTTTCTGCCATGGTGGTATCTCTTGCAAATGGCGACAGTTCGTTTCCCTTTGCCGGGTGGCCAATGCAACGGGTGGGTCCTTACTGTCTCTCCCAAGCCCTGTTTCAAACCAGTGGCCACTACCTATGAAGGCTCGGTTGGCATTTACCTCCGTAGGATCAGAAGGGCTGACCAGTTGTTTTAGCCAGATGGATTAGTGCTGAGTCATAGCTGTTTGTCTGCGGGAGGCATGCGAACGGGAGCTTGAATTCAGCCGATCCAGGTTCAGTGTGTGTTCTGAGAGGCCCAGACGGCTCGCCCCAGATCCACGTCAGTTCAGCATTGCCTAGTGATACTGAGCAAACAGAATTAGGCTGTTTACGACTCCCTATGCCTGCACAGCTGAAGAGGTCAGAGACTTGATCTCTCCGCGCCCGCCACCATGTTGGAATTCTTCATTGACATGCATCTTTGAGAAATCAGACTCACAATGATTTTTGTGACTCTGTCCCAGGCTCCAATAACCACCGCTCTACTCCCTACTTCTCTGAGATCAACGTTTAGCTTCCAAAAAGAAGTGAAAAACTGCTATTTCTCTTTATGTGTCTGGCTTATTTCACTTAATATAATGTCTCCCATGAGCTAGTTTTAAATAGAAACTGCACAACAAATTTTTTTATGTCAGATTTAAATTTTATTTTGAAGAGATAATTCGAAATGGTCACATATGTTTATGTAGGAAAATGTTCATTAAAATATTTATAGGACTGGAGATGATCTGAATGTTTAGCCAAAGGGGAGAGATTAAGTTTATTTAAGAGAGATGTAAGTTTATTGATCATCTCAATAGATGCAGAAAAAAAGCATTTAACAAAATATAGCACCACTACCTGTCAAAACAGTAGAAATACTAGGGACAGAGGAACTTTGTAAAACCATTGTAAAAGCTATCTATGCTAAACCCAAGGCAGCATCATTCTAAGTGGAGAAAGGTTGAAAGCATTCACTCTAAAAACTGGAAGAAGACAGGGTGCCCCCTCTTTCACCACTTCTATTCAACTTCATCCTTGAAATTGCCAGAGCCATTGGACAAAAGAAAGAAATTAAAGGTATACAAATAGGTCAAGAAGAATTCAAATCTCACTTTTTGCTGATAGGATCATGTCATCTTCTTAAATTTTTTATTAGAGCATAATATTTATAAATAGAAGTTGGGTTGATTTGGAAAAGATCCTACGTGCATGGAATCTGATTTACTCCATTCAGTCCCCACCCTCCCATCTCCCTCCCCTTCCAGCCCCCATTCTCCTTTCTCTACTGATCTTTCTTTGGGTCATTTATCTGTTAATTTCTGACTGGTGCTTTCTACATATACATACAGGTGCAGTTCCCTGTGGTAGACTTCCATGTGCACATAACATGATCTGCGTAAAGACCGTTCACATTTCCTACCTTCCCAAACCTCTCCGCCCTCTCATTCTCCTTCTACTCCACTTATCTTCCCTGTATACTTAAGATAGCCAGTCCAACCCCACTTCATCAACTTCTTTTCTTTATTTTGCTCTGGCCCTGATAATTTCCGCATTGTACAGGAATAGTTAACTTCTGCCTTTCTGAACACAGAGATCAAGATTCATGTAAAATGAGAAAAACTCTACATTGGAAAAAACTGAAGGCAACACCGACTGCTTTTGCAGATGATGACTCTGCTTTGTAAATTTTTTCTTAACATTTGCAATGAAAATGAACTTCTCCAAACATCCTATGTTTACATAAAAGGACAACAGGAGACAGAGATTACTGAGACAGTGAGAAATGACTTCACACCATGATGATGTCGAATGACTTTCTGTTGGCTTCTAGCAATTCTCTGGTTACTCCCACCCACCATCACCCCTGAAAATGTGTGCGGCTCCATGGGTCTGATTCCCTGAGACCAGTCCCAAAGGTTATCAGTCTCCAGGCTGCTTTTCATTCGATATTATTTGCCATTTTGCTGCAGATTAACAAGCCTGTTTGGGGTGCTCTCAGTCCATTCTCATCATGGTCTCTTTTTCTCTGTTTTGTAGCTATGACAACATTGGAAATGAGCAATCAATCTTTTGTCACTAAATTCATCTTCTTGAGATTTTCCAACCACTCCAAAAAACAGGGCTGGTTCTTCCTGCTCTTTCTGGTCATTTACCTGAGCACTCTCCTGGGGAACATGCTCATAATAGTGGCAACCAGGGTCAGTCCTGCTCTCCACACTCCAATGTACTTTTTCCTCAGCAATTTGAGCTTCTTGGATGTCTGCTACACATCCAACACCCTTTCAGTACTGCTGGTGAACTTCTTCTGGGAGAAGAAGGCCATTACTTATGAGGGCTGCCTTTCGCAGATCTTTTTCTTGGTGACAAGTGCTGGCACAGAAGGCGTCTTACTGGCTGTGTGGCCAGTATAACTGCTGTGTGGCCACCTGCCGTCCTCCTCAGTACCCAGTCATCATGAGTGTGAAGGTCTGTGTTGGCCTGGTGACTGGGTCCTGGCTGTGTGTGCTTGTGAATTTGGTCACACACATGGTGCTGGCCATCACACCCACTCTGTGTGGGCCCCACCAGATCAGCCACTTTCTCTGTAACACCCCATTCCTCCTGAATCTCTCCTGCTCAGACACCTCTGTCAACGAGTCTGCGTTCCACGTTGTCAGTACCACCATGGGCCTGAGCCAGTGCCTCTTCACTGCAGGCTCCTACGCACTCATCATGGCGACCATCCTTTGGATTCCCTCTGCCTAGGGCAGGAGGAAGGCCTTCTCCACCTGTGCGTCCAACCTTACTGTCGTGGTGGTCTTCTATGGAACAGCCAACTTCCACTATGACAGGCCCAGAGAAGGCTGGACACAGACACCCTGGTCTCTGTGCTCTTCTGTGTGGTGACCCCCATGTTGAAGCCCATCATTCACAGCCTTAGAATCAACGAGGTCTAGAGTGCCCTGATGAAGCTTGCTGGGAGACAGACTGTATAGTGAGATTAGAACTAGATGATGGTTTCATTCTAGGAAATGTCTTAGTTGTAGAAATATGTGAACTTTTCAGCAGCAATTACAAGAGCACTCTCTCCATACACAGTTTCTCATGACCACTGTGGTGCCCCTCCAACCAGGGGAAGCACACTGTGCTAAGTATGTGACACATTGTGACCTTACCTGGGTTCTCTAATCCACAGGTGTTTCAGAATATTTTTATTACTTTTCTCTCCAAAAAAATCCTGTACCCAAAGCAGTCAATCTCCTTTCCCCCAATATTGCAGCTCTAGCCAACACTAGTGAATGTGAAGTGCTATGTGCAATATGACTTTGACTTGCATTTTCCTAATGGATCTTGATTCTAAGTTTTAAATAAACACCATTTCTGTGTTTCTCCTTCACATGTGGAAAGACCCATGTATACACTCGAGTTTTGGGGTTATTTTTAATGAAGTAATACCATATACGCCTTTTATATCTGACTCCTTTCACTTAGGATGTTTGCAATTTTCAGTTATATTGTAGCTTTATTAGTATTTTAGTTTATTTCTCCTTATTGTGACTGATTTCCATCTTATGAAAATGCCACATTTCTTTGTTAATTTTCCACTGGATAGTAATTTTTACTTTGTGTCTGTGTGGGTGTCGTACTGCAGATTGAACCCGGAGCCTCATGCACACTAAACAATGTTCTACCACTAAGCCAAAGCCCAACCCTTTTAAAAATTTTGTTTTGACACAGGGTCTTGCAAATTTGCCCAGGTTGTCTCTGAATTTGTGATCCTCCTTCCTCAGCTTCTTGAGTAGCTAGATTACAGACCTGCCTGGTCATTTTCACTTTTTGACTAATATGAATAAGATTCCTATATATAATATGAACATTATATATAATATGAACATTATATGAACATTCATGTACAAATCATTGGTGGACAACTTTTTTATTTATCTTGAGTTTGTAAGTAGGAGTGGAAGAGGTGAATGGTTAACTCCATATTTAACTTTCTGAAGAAGTTCCATATTATTTTCAGACCAGTAAAACCAGCTTACCTTATTATTAAGAGTGGTGAATAAAGCTTCTGATTTCCTCACTCCCTTAACAACACATCATTATCATTCCTTTTATTGTGACTACCCTGGAATGTGTGAAGTGCTTCATCAAATGTGCTTTAGCTTTGCCTTTCCCTGATGGCTAATCATTCTAAGATCTTTTAGGAGTACTGTTAATGTGTCTCTCTTAAGCATGAGGAAAACCCCATTGTATCATGGGAAATTTTAAGTTTTAGAGACTTACCTCTTTATCTAATACTTTTATTTTTATTATTGTGCAGTAAAATACTACAAGACTTTCAAGCTTGTTGTCTTTTCTCCATTTGTGTTTGAAAGAGCTGTTTGATGAGTCTTTTTATTGCCCTACTTTTAAACTCCATAGCAAACAATTTCTTCACCAGGTCAGGAGCATCAGCAGGATCATAAAATTAAGGGGCACGAAGTCATACAGGGTTTGGTAAGGGATCAGCACTTAGCAGGAGTGGATTAGCTGAAGATAGTGGAGATGCTTTTAATATTGTGGCTTCTGATATCTGTCCATCTGGCAAAGTATATAACATGAAGGAAAAACTTCATATGCTGTGCGAAATCCATCCCAATAAGTGTACACCCACCCTGACCCCTTCTCTCCCTAGCAGGAAGTGAAGGCAGTCTTGAGGTTTCAGCCACCCACAACTTCTTAGCAGAAATCTCACTCTGAACTTCGCTCACCCACATCCCAGAAGAGAGAGGACGCTGATCTTCTCGCTGCATGCTGGGAACAGGTGATTACGAAGACATTAATGAATCCAACAGCAAATTAACTGCTCTCCATTGTTGCAGTTGAACTCAAGCCGTTGCCCTTGAGTTGTGTTTGCACACTGAGGAGTCCCAGAGCATCTGCAGAGGAAAGGCCTGATGCATATTCCCAACAGGTCAGCCCCAGACCTCTATAAATGTCCATCACAGAAAAATGAATTGTGAGAGATCAGAGGATTTTGACTCCTTCATGAGGCCACAGATATGCGACAGGCAACTTTCAGAATAACAGGTCCGTTTTGTGGTGAATAGAGACAAACAGCCAGTTTTACCAAGAGCTTTCTTTGCAGCCCATGTGCTAGTATGGAGAGCAGCAAGGGCCACACCAAAACCAAAAATTTACGCCTCTCTGTGAGAGTTGCTGGTAAATAGTTTATGTACCATCACAATTTTCAAAAACACTATCCCAGAATCTGGATACACCTACACTTTAATAACATATTACAGAATATTGTACATATTTTCATTACCATTTTAATGGCATTTATGTAAAGACCTATCGTAGCACCTTTTCTATGTGTGTCTAAGTTTGCACAATACTACTTGTATTGCCAGAGTAGAAATAACTTCAGAGGTTATCACAATACCTGTGGGATTTAGCATGATGCCTCCAGTACTGGAAGAAAACCCAAAACATAACCAGAAACCCTGGGAGCCCAAATTCTTTAAGTGAGATGATGTGTGTGGAAAATTACTTATGGTAAACAATAGATAATGCTAAGTGTTAATCCTCTGCATTTGATGAGCAGGACAGAAAGGAATAATTTTTAGGGAGAAAGTATAGGGACACATTCCCATTATGATGCAATATACCATAAAAATAGACCTACCAAAATATCTGTTTAAATAAAAATCATTATTGTAGAAGAAGTTATGTTTAGAAAAGTATTCATTCACTAACTAGGGGTTTTTATCTTTATCTTACAACACATGGATGCATGGGGAGGGGAGTTGCAAGCAATTTATTAACTGTAATAAATCCCTGAAGCTTGTGAGTTATCTACTTCATACACAACCCCCCTCCTTTAGAAATATTACATTTTGGGGTCACTCATAAGTGACTTCATTCTCGGTCACCTGACCTTGAGATGACTGATTGGGAAAGAAAGATGCAGAGCTGCTTGTTCTGTGGGAACTGCCGATGGTCTCCATAAGGGATATGTTTAGGAGCCAGGAGACACTGAGTTTCTCAGAAGCCGCTGGGCTATGCTGCCTCACTTATGCCCACAGAGGCTTTATTATTCTCATCAAGGTATCTGCACCAGAACCACTAAACAGAAATATCCTCTCGCCTCTGTCAAGTCTCTGTTAGATCCTTTAGGTCCCACACAGTACCGTCTTTAAAGAATCTTTTAAAAACTCTGCTCCATGGATGTACTTGACAGACCTTCTTCATTCTTCAAACTTTTACTGAGTGCACATTTAAACAACGTGTTGCCCTACTGTTTAGAACACAATTGAGAGGCCCAACTAGGACCTGAAGGAGTGCATATTCAAGATGGAATGAGAGGCTTTGACAAGTATTAAGTGCTCCATTCCCAGAGCTGCCCAAGCAAACACTAAGGGAAAATAATGATAATTTTTAGATTACATAGAATTGTTACTAAGTTTCCTGCACATATGGAGTTCATCTTCCCATTAGATTGTAAGTTGGTTCAAGGACAGTGTCGGAGACCAGCTCTAACAGGGGGTCTCAGGAGACGAACGGATGGTGAGGAGTCGGCTAAAGAGGGGGTGGAGAAACAACACAGACACCAAAGTGAAGGTGTTGATCTTAATCTTTACTTGTGAAGTTGATCATATATACTTTTCATTTTGGCAGGCTTACAAAACTTTGTGGTTACAAAACAGGAATTATTATTCAAACAAAACAATATATTACGTAGCTACAGTTAGAATAGAAGAATGTATCTTGGCTTATGCATAAGCAAGCATTTGTACTTTTAGTTCGAGTTTTGCTTTGAGCTGTTTCTCCTTAGTTAACTTTTAATAATAGTTACAAATTTCCCAAACTATTGGCCTATACCTTGACTATTATTTTTTGACTTACTGACTGGAACCGCTGCCATGGTTACGGCAAGTAGTTGATTTGTTATTACTTTTAATCAAACAAAAGTAAGAGCACAAACCATTGTGCACAGGAACAAGAACAAGTTGCCCAGTACTAAGCACTAATCTATCTTGTTAACATTAATTTTCCTTCTCTAGAATTTAATTTAATTTCTCAAAAACTTCCTTGACAGGAATGCAGGGAGTTTTTCTTTAGACATTAACAATTTACCCTCCACATCTGAAGTATGGCATTTAGAGCAAACAGATCTATGCTTTAGAAGTAGTTGCATTAATTGGGAAAGTCATGATTTTTCCTTTATACTTAATGGTCATATGAGAAATCAGAACTATACTTATTAAAGGAATACAAAAACAAATCAGCCCATTCCCAGAAACATACTGTGCTCCTCCAGAGGATGGACGCCTTGCGCAATCAAGCTCAGTAAGGCCTTGCCATTGCCTGAGTCAGGAGTGGGGCGCATCAGGACAGGGATCAGATCTTATCCTCTTTGGGTTTCTTATTAGATGTGGCTTAGGACTAAATTAGACCCTGTGTACGAACAAAATTGGTTTGAATTGATACTAACCACTACCAAGAAAAGAAATTTTAAAATCCTAAATGGAAAAGAGAATTTTTTATTTTGAAGAATTTTATAACTAGTAGGCTCTGACATATCGTAAGAGGTAATAATTCGTCTTCTCTTTCCCCTTTATGCTAGAAGAAGCACAGGTGAAATAAAAAGAACTGAAAGAGCTGGCACAGTGGTGCACGCCTGTAACCCAGCAGCTCAGGAGGCTGAGGCAGGAGGATAGTGAGTTCAAAGACAGCCTCAGCAAAAACAAGGCACCAAGAAACTCAGTGAGACTCTGTCTCTAAATAAAATATAAAATAGGGCTGGGGATGTGGCTCAGTGGTCAAGCCCCTGAGTTCAATCTCCGGTAACTGCCCCCCTACACCCCGGCCCCCAAAAAACAGAACTGAAAGAGATGTTAAATGCTGAATTGAGTGCTGAATCTCCAAGACAGGAGAGAGGCTTTTTCCTGGTGAATTTGTTAAGATTTTAAACCTATCAGTTAGGGGTAAGGGCATCCCTGCATGTTAGGTGAAAGAGCCCAGCCTCCCCCAAAGTGTGTCCTTGGACCAGCATCACTGGGAACACTTGGAACTCACTGACTGAGGCCAACTGTTTTGCACAATGACGTCTGATCTTTCCCTCGGCTCCAAGCACCCACACCACATGGAAGGATATGAGGACAACTCTGGGCCAGGCCAGATAGCTCATAGATTTTACAGTAATAAATTCACATTGCCACAAGCACCTGAAATCATTCAGATATTTTTCTGAATAAATTGACCTTGTACTGTGTGTGTGTGTGTGTTTGTGTGTGTGTGTGTGTGTTTTAAGCAATTTACTGGAAAACATGAAAATTGAATTTAAAAATTTTAATCATTGCTTGTGCTATTGAGATCAAATAGGAATCATTGTTTCCCTGATGTGCATAAGGGTTTTCATGATCACACCATTCTTCCTCGTTTTGGTCATGCCCAATTTTTTTTTTTTTTGGTTTGAGGAAATGAATCCCTAAGTTTAGTCAGTAAAACATTTCATTTATTGCCAACCAAAAAAAAAAATTCTTCTTTGAAGACTCTAGACTTATTTATTTTATTTTGTTTATATTTAGATTTTAAAATTAGTTGTGCTGAACTGATGCACCGACCTTCTATTGAAATTTAAATACTTTAAGCTTCTTAAGGACCTGAGATTTGGAATTTTAATGAAAGCTGTGGTGGCCTATTAATCATGTGCAATGCATTATTAGAACCAAAGACAAGAATGTCTGGGCATTGAAGATAATAAGACAGTTTACTAATATATGGTATTATCATCAGGTAACAAAGTATCACTAAAAATAATAGTTATTACATGATAAATTTTCTGAGTCAATTTTTTTTGTTTCTTAAATCATAATTGTTAATACATATTAAATGTACAAATTAATGTACATTATGCAAATTAAAGGGATTCATTGATGTTTCCCTACTTGCTTTAATATATTGTGCATTAATTTCAATTCTTTTTTTTTGAAAAATGGCGATAATAGGTTATCTTATAGGTTGTTGTGTAAACCAAATGAGTTAATGCATGTAAAAGTCTTATAGGCATTTAATAAGTGTTAGGTATTTTTATCTAATGTGTGTCTCTATTCGTTACTCAATTTCAAAAATCCTGATTGGATTCAGGTATGTAAAATTTATCTTTTCAAAGAAATTCACTGAGTTTTGATAGAGTGGATTATCCGAAATTCAATCTAATTTTTACAGAAAACATGCCACTTTAAAACTACATTAAACAAGGTTTTTAAAGTCAGGCATTTATGTGTATTGAAGCAATCTAAGAAGACTCACACTCAAATTATTTTTCTATGAAATATGCCCTAGATGATTATGATGATTATGGTTATTATTATTGCAGAGCAGAGGGTTTACTATTAAGTTGATCTAATTCCTATGCTGCATTATATAAATTCTAAGGAGCAAGTATATATTGTGTCACAAAGTGTCATTCATGAGTTATAATTGTTAATAATGGATTCTAATGGTGACCATGATGATGATTCAATCTAATGCCCTACATTAATAAAGAGCATAGAGGATAAGGAAAATTGTTTTGGTATCATCCTTCACCCTACCCCACACCCGTGACCTACAAGAAATTAGCCAGTAAAACCAAGGAAAAACTTATATGTAGATAAAATTATATAAACATACATTGGGAGATTTTTTTAATGCCCCACGAAATTGTCCCTCCTGAACTGACCTTTATATTTAAGACCTTTACAATAGCAGTATGCACAACTTCAGAGATTGTATTTTTAAATCCCTGAACATTTACGTTTAGTTTTCCCTTTTACACATCCACAGACCTTGTACCAATATCCCATAGTAAAATCTGCTGGAACTGCCTTCTATGTGGAATTTTATCTCTTTTTCTGAAAACATCTAGATATCTACCTATAAAAGAGATTGTCATATTGATCTTTTTGATACGGGGATTTAAAAGAAAGTACATGTCACTGATTTCTAAATGACTTGAAGTTCATCCAGGTAGTTCATAGAGAAAACAGAGAACATAAGAAATGTCAAGTACATGTAGCTTCCAGCTCCATTTCAAAGTTGATTTATTGTAAATCAATGCTAATAAGGTAACCTCTTGTTTAGGGAAATTATTTAGAGAAAGCGATACCTACAACTGACCTAGATAGTGTGGTGTTTTTAGTCATTTCTTGATAAACTTTTACTACAATTTTCGTGAACACCAAGTATCATAAGAATCCCTACTTTCTTTATTTCCTTCTTTACTTTCTCTATTCTTCTGGGGGATTTCATATTCACCCTTTGATGTAACAGTTGCCTTCAAGACAATGACTCCCAAATCCACACCTGCAGTTCTAGGCTGTCTGTGAAGGGCATTTCCATGTGATTATCCCTCAGATAACTCACATTCAATATTACTCAAATAAAATCCACCAAAGCCTCCTCTACATCTGCTATTCCTCACATATTCCTGTTTTTCTGAGTGATCCCAACAGCTAGCCGGCCTGCCCAAACTGATTTGTTGTCTTAACCATGTCCTCTTCAACTAGGACTTTAAAGTTCTTCATATCCTTCTCAATGAGGGCTTCAGAGATTTTCTCCCACCTTCAACACAGCACATCTTCAGATACAGACCACTTCATTTTGATCTTGTTATAGCACTCAGATCACTCTTTTGAACTAAACAGGTGTGTCTAAAACCTGGGAAACCAGGTTTCAAAGTTTTCGACTCCTGCTCCTTGGACTCACACGCACAATTCCATGAGTGGGTCTATCTGGGTGTTCTAGATCTAGAGATCTGATGATTTTCTAAAACCCATTCTATCTTCCTCCAGATGTCCCTGTTTTCAGTCTGCACTCACCTGAAAGAGATTTATGGTCCCCTATTGTTGATACTCTGCAATCATTGATGTCCATGCTCATACACAAGCCTGGCTTCCTGAGACACACCTGGGCTCTCTGGTGGACCATGGCATGGTGGGGGGTGGGACGTTTTCTGAGGTTTCTATTGCCAAGTACCTTGCGTAGAATTCAGGCCTGACACAGCTTCACAGAGCCTAGTCCCAGCCCCATAGGCTGATACCCTGCCACCTCCCCTAAAGTAGCAGCCTGCTCAGAATGACCCAGGGCTTGGCAGCATCCACTGGTACTATCCCACCAGCCCCTTGAAGCCTAGCTGGAGTCTTCAAAGAAACAGGGTACATCTCTAAGGAAATGGGCTCCCTCTTCCTGCCCCAGTGTGATGCAGCTCTCAGAGAAGCTCAATAGTGAGGGTCTTTCCATTTATAGCAATTAAAATAACCAAGTGTTCTGAGCTTGCTGAGCTTTAGATGGCAGATTCCTGCTATATTCTTTGAGATTTCTGCCATCAATGTTGCCTGAGATGCCAACTTGCCATCCCACTAAATATAAAACAGTGTTCTCAGTCAAGAACAATCCCACAACCAATAACACACACACACACACACACACACACACACACACACACACACACACACATGCATACACCCATCCATCATGGTGAGCAAGGCTTTGTATCTATGATACAGACCGAATGCACCCACCAATCACATTCACCTCTTCAAACAGATCGTGATCAAAAAACAACTGATGTCACTTGTAAAATGTGATATGTCCTGGACTATCACTGTGGTAAAAAAGAAGTAGAGAAATGCAAAAATATGGGAGAAAATACTTAACATCTTAGAGACCTAAAAAAATATTTAGATGTGGTTCCAACCAATCCTGAGTTTAAAATCATCTGGAAAAAATGCTTTCACTTCTATTTATCAATTTACTTACTTACTTACTTACTTACTTACTTACTTACTTACTGCTGTACTGGGGATTGAACCCAGTGGCACTCTACCATGAAGCTATATCCCCAGCACTTTCAATTATTTGGGGCGGGGGGCCTTGCAGACTTTCAAATTTATGATCCTCCTGCCTTAGTCTCCCAAGTACCTGGGATTACAGGCAGGTACCACTCTTCCCCATTAATTACTTATTTTTAAAATAAGGCTATTTTTAAAAATTTAACTATAATTTGTACTCAAAGAATGCAAAGATCTAAAGTGTACAGGTTTATAATATTTTACATATATATGAACTACCAAAAATCAGGATATAAAACATTTCCATCACTTTAGAAAATTCCTTCATGCTTCAACTGATATCACCCCTGAGCTCCAAAAAAAAAAAAAAAAGACCACCATTATTACTTGACCATTATAGCTGTGTTGCTAATTTTTGAACTTTATTTAAAGGAAACATACAGTATATATTTTGTATCTGGCTTCTTTCACCCAGAATTTTTTTTTAGATTGGTCAATGTTATTAATGTTCCAGTATTTGTGTTTCTAAAGTAACTGAATTATTCCACTGCATGATAAACCGTGATTTGTCTTCTGTCCTTCTGCTGAAGGCATAATATTTGTTTGAGTTATTATGAATTTTTACACAAGAATTTTTGTGAATTGTGCATTAATTTTTTTGGAAATATGCTAGGAATGGGATTGTTTTGAATAGAATAACTACATATTTAACTAAATTAGAAATTACTAAATATTTTTGAAAAGTAAGTGTATAGACTTCAAATTTCACCTTGAGTATCTATCGAAATAGCTAGAAAGCATGTTGTTTTCATCATTATAATAACCAAAAAGAGCAGAAGAAAATGCAAATTAGTGACTTTCCTTAACTTTATTAGGTATGAAGATTATAAAGCAAACAACTAACCGAAGTCTGGGGAGAGATAAGCAACCAAAATAATCCAGGCATTTTTTTTTTAACTATGGGAGCACCCACTAGATACATAGGAGTTTATTTATAAAAAAACTCAAATAAAAAATAGTTAATGGATTGCTAAAGACTAAGTATAGACTGGTTTAAGAGCATAAAGACCCAGAGGGCTATAGACATAAGATGTTTGTATTTTTTCTTTTTCTCCATGGATTCCACCAAATGCTCCCAGGAAGATAGAGAAGTATTCTGAGAAAGTGTCTTTAATGGTATCATTTCTTGGATAGGTGGAGGAACAAAGAGCAGCAACAGTAGCCAAATCTCCACCCAGACCCATTTCCTGATTTTTTGCATAGAACAAAAGCTGTAATCTTCTGGGGCAATAGTAACAGAAACTGTTACATTAGGACACTCAACGGAAAACCTTTGTAGCTATGGAAATTAACAGGCCGAAATGTCTAACGTCGGGAGGAATAAGAACTAGGCTCAGCCATATTGCTCGAAAGTGGGTCACTGTGAAGGCCATATCCCTGTGACTGAGATTACAGTACCTAAGGCAGGGCTTCCTGGAAACATTAGAAATCCCTTCTCTGTTTCCCACTAGTCCACTAACATGCATTGACTGAAAATAACAGTAGAATACAACTGAGAATTCTTCAAGAAATAGATTATCTCTGGAGAACAGTGAAAATAGAATACACAAAAGCAAGCAGGGAACAATATTAACAAACTGAACTCAGCCATATAGAATAAGGAAAACATTACAGTCAATTGAGATCAATCCCAGAATGCAAGGCTCGTTCAATATTCAAAAATTCAATCAACCGAATTTACATAGTAACAGACTAAATAAGAAAAAATATATATCATTTCAATAGATCCAGAGAAAATAAGAAAATTCAATATCTATTTATGATAAAAAGTATAACTAAATGAAACTAGGGGCAAAGTCTAGTGGTAGAGTGCATGCTTAGTATGCATAAGGCTCTGAATTCAAAACCCAGCACACATACACCAGAAAAAAAAACACTAGTAAAAAATGGATAGACATTTTCTAACTTGATAAAAGGCATTGAGTAAATGTAATGTGCCAGACACATAGCTTATATTATCTCAAAACTTTTTTCAGCTGTTGTGAAGTAGACATGATTAATATCCTAAGCAAGGAACAAACTGAGGAATAGAAATGAGCTGACTTTTTTACAAACAACATCTAGTAAACAACAGATGGATTTCAATCCACATCTATCTGGACCAAGAGCCTACTGTTTTACTATAATATTTTTCATTTAAGATTGAAAAAGAAACAGAAATTTTAGTTCAAAACAATGAATCACGGATTAGCATGGATAACATGATAGAAAATCAGTAATTGTATCAATCATTTTTTTTTCAGGAAATGTAATGTTTGGTGAGGTAAATCTTATAATACAAAAGACGAAAAATACCTAAGTATAAATCATTTGTCAAAATTTCTTGTATCTTATAAAACTTAAAAAAATAAAAGTTACTACTGAAAAAAATAGATCAATGTATTTAAAAGCAGGTGACTTATAATTTTACTTATAAGAAATAATCAGAGATGATCACAGATATATATGTATGAAAGCTTCTATTCCAATATTTATGATAGTAAATGGAATGGAAGGTTTCTATGCTCAATAAAAAGGGAGATATTAACTTAATTTCGTGTTATGAAATTAAGATTACAAGGCAAACAACTAAATAGAGTACAACAATATTGGGAAATTTTGCTTTGAATATTTTAAAGATAGATAGAGGTAGAATGGGATGAATACAAAGAGAGCTTTGATTTTGTGAACTGTTCTATTCTTCTGAAAAACTTTCTGCATTTTCTTCATTTTTTCACAATAAAAACTTATTACTTGAAATAACAGACATACAAAAAACAATTCATCACAGTGAAGCACAGTGTTAGGAGGGAGATTCTGCAGATTCAATGAGACACAGGGGTTGATAGCTGGTTGTGCATTTTGACCAAGTCTCCATTTATTCTTACAAAAGAGCACCCATGCAAAAGTCTGTGAGAAGTTATGCTCTCTCTAAAGTCACTCCTATACGTCTCTTTCCAGAGTCCAGGCATCTCTGCATACAATATTATTTGCCAAGTTGCTGCAGATTAACAAGCCTGTTTGGGGTGCTCTCAGTCCATTCTCATCATGGTCTCTTTTTCTCTGTTTTGTAGCTATGATACCATTGGAAATGAGCAATCAATCATTTGTCACTGAATTCATCTTTTTGGGATTTTCCAACCACTCCAACCTACAGGGCTGGTTCTTTCTGCTCTTTCTGGTCATTTACCTTACCACTCTCCTGGGGAACATGCTCATAATAGTGGCCACCAGGGTCAGTCCTGCTCTCCACACTCCAATGTACTTTTTCCCTAGCAATTTGAGCTTCTTGGACGTAAGCTACACATCCACCACCCTCCCAGTACTGCTGGTGAACTTCTTTTGGGAGAAGAAGGCCATTTCTTATGAGGGGTGCCTTTCCCAGATCTTCTTCTTGGTGACAAGTGCTGGCAGAGAAGGCTTCTTACTGGCTGTGTGGCCAGTATGACTGCTGTGTGGCCACCTGCCGTCCTCCTCAGTGCCCAGTCATTATGAGTATGAAGGTCTGTGTTGGCCTTGTGGCTGAGTCCTGGCTGTGTGGGCTTGTGAATTTGGTAACACACATGGTGCTGGCCATCACACTCACACTGTGTGGGCCCCACCAGTTCAGCCACTTTCTCTGTGACACCCCATTGCTCCTGAAGCTCTCCTGCTCAGACACCTCTGTAAATGAGTGTGCGCTCCACGTGGTCAGTGCCACCATGGGCCTGAGCCCCTGCCTCTTCACTGCAGGCTCCTATGCACTCATAATGGCGGCTATCCTGGGGATTCCCTCTGCCTAGGGCAGGAGGAAGGCTTTCTCCACCTGTTCGTCCCCCCTTACTGTCGTGGTGGTCTTCTATGGAACAGCCAACTTCCACTATGACAGGCCCAGAGAAGGCTGGACATGGACACCCTGGTCTCTGTGCTCTTCTGTGTGGTGAGCCCCCTTTTGAGCCCCGTCATTCACAGCCTGAGAAGCAATGAGGTCCAGAGTGCCCTAAGGAAGCTGGCTGGAGGGTGTGCATCCCTTTGCATGATCAAAGTCTAGACCAATAATCAAATTGGAGTATACAGTCATCTGAAAAAAGATGCCTCCCAGGGACTTGTAGGCACCTGGTTAGAGAGTCTGTATCTGGAGCTTCAACTCCAACTCCCGCTTTTAAAATCTCTGAGACTCCTTTCTCTCCGCTCTTTTCACAAACACCCTTTTCCCACTTTCAGGTTCAAGTGTGTCAGACACCTTGTGTGGGTGTTCAACACCATCTCTGTCCTTCTGTGTTCTCCCCACCCCAGAGGGACTGAAAGTACGAGAACCTCATTTCCCACACTCCCCTGCCTGCAGGCCTCAATTTTAGGATGTTCTGTCAAAATCAGCCAAACACTAGGCAGTGAGAAAGAAAGGAAAAGAAGAAAGCGGGTTCTTTTGGATCCCACAGCAGCAGCAGCAAACCAGCCCTGTAGAGGCAGGAACTAATCTCCTTGGTGCCAGGAGCTGTGTTTGCAGGCTCCTAGACAGCTGTTCCTGAATGTGGGTCACAGTAGCGTGGAATGAGCGTCTCTTTCCAGGGAAGTTAGGGTTTCCATATATTGGGTGGTGTCACCTGCCCTATTTTCCTCTTTTCTTCCAGATCTCCAAACCATTTTATAACTTTTTTCTGTGTCAACTTCCTCTACCCTAAGACATCAAGAGTCGTTCTTCATCTCTACCTGACCATTGTTGCACTGACCACAATAATGGTTTACATCAGAGATGGTTCTAGATAACAGATTTTAGGAGGTAGGTTGGATGTCTGACCTGAGGGAATTGAATATGTTGATGATGTCACAGCCCATGGGAAAGGAGACCTGATAATTCCTGGTGTGCAATGACCCAACAGAGACTTTAAGTTATCATGGCCTGAAATCCAATGTCTATGGAAAACTGAGCTTTGGAATAACACCATCAACCTTCAGGGTGGGAATGAACATTACAACATGACTACAGACTGCTGTTAATGACTGGATTGGGAGACTTACAGAAAGAAAATGATAGGTTCAAGCATTATATTCCTCCTTCAAGTCAGGTTCAGATCATCAGAAATATTTTCTCTCTGGAAACTGATAAAGGTTAATATCAGAATAAAACATCCAATTCTCCAAATTGCAGAAGTACAAAGAAAATTATAAATCTACAATTTCTCCAGGTCTCTCTTATGTCAATTAGGACATTAATGGGGGAATGATTGAGACCCTGTTAATTAGAATGGCTAAATACCAGTGGAATTAGACAAATCTCAGAGCCTTGAACCCTGAAATTTCCATTAACCCTCTTTGCTGTCAGAAGCAGCCCCTCCTCCCCCGTGGAGACTATCTTTCCCTAAATTGAAGACCCTATGGTGACTCTACCTGGGCAGTTGTCTTTTTTTTTAAGAGAGAGTGAGAGAAAAGAGGAGAGGAGAGGAGAGGGGAGAGAGAGAGAGAGAGAGAGAGAGAGAGAGAGAGAGAGAGAGAGAGAGAGAGAGAAAGAGAATTTTTAATATTCATTTTCTAGTTTTCAGCGGACACAACATCTTTGTTGGTATGTGGTGCTGAGGATGGAACCCGGGCCGTACGCGTGCCAGGCAAGCACACTACTGCTGAGCCACATACCAAGCCCAATTGTCTTTAAGATGCTCATCTATCATCCCACATTGTCACCAGACTCTTATTTGGGGTCTGATCCTAGAATGCCTCAGGTAAGTGTATAAAATATAGCCCAGGAGAGTATACGGGTCACACCAAAATAAAAGGTAAATATTTTACTGTGTTTTGTTAATAGGAGCCTTAAGAATATATAAGAGAATTTGTTTGAGTCTTCTAGACCAAAAAACTCAGGACATATTGCTGGATCATCTTGAATGCAGTCACAGGGACGTAATCACCAGAAATGTTAGTGCCAAGGATTTTCCTGAGCCACGGGGAGTGGCTATTAGACTCTCTTTGGTTGATGGAGTGAAATTTGGACTCAGTGTTTGCTTAAGTTCAATGACCAATATGATCCTGGAATAATGGAGAGGATGGTGATCAGAAATAAATAAGGTGTTTAATGGCGTTTTATGTGACCCTTTCCCTGGCCTCACAGCTGGATCTGGAGGAGGGCCTGGAGCACCAGCCTTCGCCAAGGCCTCGTGGACATGCGTTCAGAAGGTAGCACCAGATCCTTGTGAAACCCGCAGCCGCTGTCCTCGGCAGCCTTGGAAAACATTAACAGATGGCATCGTTGAAACGGGCTCCCTGATTTCAGTGAGAATAAGGGGACCCTGAAGTAGAATAGGCCATGTGGTGGAGCAGTGATCAGAACATTGGAATTTATAGAGATTTTTGACAGTGGTAAATGATCGTGGTTTTTATAGATGGGAAACAATGGGAACCCTTCTAGAATAATGCCTGTCCCATGTAATGTGAAACTCTTCTTTTCACACTTCATTGGTGCATTGTAGTGGTCCATAATGGTGGGATTTGCTGACACATATTTGAACATGCACACAAAATAACCGTGAACTTTGGCCAATATCATTCCAATATTTCCCTTTTCCTCACCTCCTCCCCTGGTGCCTTGACTCTACTGATCTTCCTTCAACTTTCATGATGAGACTCCTTTCCCAACTTTTCTTCCTTTTCCCCCTCTAGCTTTAACAGAGAAAAAACATACGGCCCTTAACTTTCTGAGTTGCTTATTTCTCTTAATGTTCTTAAGATCCATCCATCTTCCAGCATGACATAATTTTGTTCTTCTTTATGGCTGAATGAAATTCCAGTGTGCATATACCAGATGTTCTTTATTCATTTGTCCACTGATGTCACCTCGGCTGGTTCATGGGCATGTATGTGTCATTATAGTATGATGACTTCCATCCACTGTGATAAATACCAAGCAGAGGTAGAGCTGGGTCGCAGGGTGGTCCATGGCTACTCCTGAGGAGCCACCATCCCGATTTCCGTGGTGGTTGTGTTGATTTACATGCCCACCAAAAGGATGAAAGGGCTCCTTTCTCTTCAATTCTCTTCTTGTCACACTGGTTTCTATTTGTATTCTTGGTGGTTGCCTTTGTCACTGAAGTGAGATGAAATCTCAGGGTAGTCTTGACTTGCAAGTATTTTCATATATTTGTTGGCCACTCACATATTTTCTTCTAAGACTTGTCTGTTTAGTTTATTTAGTTTTCCATTTGGTAATTGGGTTATATGATAATTGGGTTATTTAATAATTGTGGGTTTGATGTTAAGTTTTTTGAGTTCTTTATTAATATTCTGAATATTGCTCCTCTTTTAGAAGAGCCCCTCATAAATATTTTCTCCCTTTTCTTAGGTTCTCTCTTCATGTTCTAATTGTCTCTTTTCCTGTGCAGAACCTTCTTAATTTCATGCCATCTTATTAGTTAACTTTTGGTGTTATCTCCTGAGCTTTGGCATCCTATTGAGAAAGTCATTGCCTCTGCCTTTAGGTTGGAGTATTGACTTTGTTTTTTTCTGGAAACTGCATAATTTCTGGTCTAGTGCCTGGGTCTTTAATGCGTTTTGAGTTGATTTTTTGCAGATGAGCAATTGTTCAGGTCTCATTCTTCTGCATTTGGACAGGGGTGTAGAAGGTCTGTTTCAGAAAGTAGATGTTAATGACTGGGGTGCAGAAGAACTGTTGCAGAGAGCAGAAGTTGGAGACTGAGGTGGAGAAGGCCTGTTACAGAAAGCAGAGTTTGGAGACTCGAATGCACGCGGATAATTGCAGAGAGCAGAGATTTCAGACTGAGGTGCAGAAGGACTGTTGCAGAGAGCAGATGTTGGAGACTGGGGTTCAGAAAGACTTTTGCAGAGAGCAGAGGTTTGAGACAATAATTCAAAAGGATGGTTGCAGACAGCAGAGGTTAGAGTCTGGGGTGCAAAAGGACCATTGCAGAGGTCAGAGTTTGGGAACTGAGGTGCAGAAGGATTGTTACAGAGAACAAAAGTTGAAGATTCTGGTCCAGAAGGACCCTTACAGAGAGAAGAGGTTGGAGACTGCAGTACAGAAAAACTGTTACAGAGAGCAGAGGTTGGAGACTGAGCTGGAGAAGAACTGTTTCATAGAGCAGATGTTAGAGTCTGGAGTGCAAAAAGACTGTTCCAGAGAGCAGAGGATGGAGACTGGGGTATAGAAGGACTGTTGTAGAGAGCAGAGGTTGCAGACTGAGTTTCAGAAGGACTGTTACAGAGGGCAGAGTGTGAGGACTGGGGTGGAAAACGACGGATACAGAAAGCAGAGTTTGGATACTGGGGTGCATAAGGACCCTTACAAAGAACAAATTATGGAGACTGCGGTAAAGATGGACTTTTACAGAGAGCAAAGTTTAAAGACTGGGTTACAGAAGAACTGTTATAGAGAACAGAGTTTGGAGACTTGGGTGCAGAAAGATTGTCGGGGTGAGCAGAGTATGGAGAATGGGGGTAAAAGGACTGTTGCAGAGAGCAGAAGTTGAAGACTGGGTTATAGAAGGACTGTTGCAGAGAGCAGATTTCGAAGACTTCGGTGCAGAAGGCCTGTTGCAGAGAGTTCACGTTGGAGACTGGGGTTCAGGAATAATCTTACAGAGAGCAGAGGTTATAAAATGGGGCGAAGAAGTCCTGTTCTAGAGAGCAGAGTTTGGAGACTGGGGTGCAGAAGGACTGTTTGAGAGAGCAGAGTTTGGAGACTAAGTTGCAGAAGGATCTTACAAAGTGCAGATTTTGAGAATGAGGTGCAGAAAGACTCTTGCAGAGAGCAGAAGTTGGAGACTGGGGTACAGAAGGACTGATAGAGAAAGCAGATATTGGAGACTGGGGTGCAGAAGGACTGTTACACAGAGCAGAGTTTAAAGACTGCGGTGCAGAAGGCCTGATAGAGAAAACAAGTTGAAGACTAGGGTGCAGAAATACCGTTAAAGAGAGCAAAGGTAAGAGACTCCGGTTCAGAAGGACTGTTACAGAGAGCAGAGTTTGGAGACTGGGGTGTACAAGGACCGTTGCAGAGAGTGAGGTTAAAGACTGAGGTGAATCTCTTCCTCTCGCCATGCACAAAAGTTAACTAAATGGATCAAGGAGCTTGATATCAAATCAGAGACTCTGCGACTGATAGAAGAAAAAGTTGGCTCCGATCTTCATATTGTTGGGTTGGGCTCCAAATTTCTTAATAGAACACCCACAGCACAAGAGTTAATAACAAGAATCAACAAATGGGACTTACTTAAACTAAAAAGTTTTTTCTCAGCAAGAGAAACAATAAGAGAGGTAAATAAGGAGCCTACGTCCTGGGAACAGATTTTTACTCCTCACACTTCAGATAGAGCCCTAATATCCAGAGTATACAAAGAACTCAAAAAATTAGACAATAAGATAACAAATAACCCAATCAACAAATGGGCCAAGGACCTGAACAGACACTTCTCAAAGGAGGACATACAATCAATCAATAAGTACATGAAAAAATGCTCACCATCGCTTGCAGTCAGAAAAATGCAAATCAAAACCACCCTAAGATACCATCTCACTCCAGTAAGATTGGCAGCCACTATGAAGTCAAACAACAACAAGTGCTGGCGAGGATGTGGAGAAAAGGGTACTCTTGTACATTGCTGGTGGGACTGCAAATTGGTGCGGCCAATTTGGAAAGCAGTTTAGAGATTCCTGGAAAAGCTGGGAATGGAACCACCATTTGACCCTGCTATTGCCCTTCTCGGACTATTCCCTGAAGACCTTAAAAGAGCATGCTACAGGGATGCTGCCATATCGATGTTCATAGCAGCACAATTCACAATAGCTAGACTGTGGAACCAACCCAGATGCCCTTCAATAGATGAATGGATAAAAAAAATGTGGCATCTATACACAATGGAGTACTATGCAGCAATAAAAAATGACAAAATCATAGAATTTGCAGGGAAATGGATGGCACTAAAGCAGATTATGCTTAGTGAAGCTAGTCAATCCCTAAAAAACAAATACCAAATGTCTTCTTTGATATAATGAGAGCAACTATGAAGAGAGCAAGAAGGAAGAGCAGGAAGAGAAGACTAACATTAAACAGAGTCATGAGATTGGAGGGAAAGTAAGAGTAAAGGGAAATTGCATGAAAATGAAGGGAGACCCTCATTGCTATACAAAATTACATATAAGAGGTTGTGAGGGGAATGGGAAAATAAACAAGGAGAGTAACGAATTACAGTAGATGGGGTAGAGAGAGAAGATGAGAGGGAAGGGGAGGGGGGATAGTAGAGTATAGTAAAGGTAGAGAAATACAACAATTACTAATTGGGCATTATGTAAAATTGTGGATGTGTAACCGACGTGATTCTGCAATCTGCATTTGGGGTAAAATTGGGAGTTCATAATCCACTTCAATCTAGTGTATGAAATATGATATGTCAAGAGCTTTGTAATGTTGTGAACAACCAATAAAAAAAATAAAAATAAAAAAATAAAAAAATAAAAAAAAGACTGAGGTGCAGATGGAATGTTGCAGAGAGCAGAGGTTAGAGACTGGGGTCCAGAAGGCTCGTTGAAGAGGGTAGAGGTTGAAGACTGGGGTGCAGAAGGCCTACTATATAGAGCAGAGGTTGGAGACTTGAGTGCAGAAGGCCTGTTACAGAGAGCAGAAGTTGGAGACTGGGGTTCAAAAGGACTGTTACAGAGAGCAGAGTATGCAGACTAGGTTTCAGAAGAGTTTTACAGAAAGCAGAGGTTGGAAACTGAGGTACAGAAGGACTGTTACAGAGAGCAGAATTTTGGGACTGGGGTGCAGAAGGATTGTTGTAGAGAGCAGAGTTTTCAGACTAAGGTACAGAAGAACTGTTGCAAAGAGCACATGTTGGAGACTGGGGTGCACAAGGACTTTTGCAGCGAGGAGAAGTTGAAGACTGGGGTGCAGAAGGACTGTTACACAGAGCAGAGTATAAAGACTGGGGTGCAGAAGGCCTGATAGTGAAAGCAGATGTTGGTGACTAGGGTGCAGAAATACTGTTACAGAGAGCAGAGGTAGGAGACTCCGGTTCAGAAGGACTGTTACAGAGAGCAGTGGTTGGAGACTGGGGTGTACAAGGACCGTTGCAGAGAGCGAGGTTGAAGGCTGAGGTGCAGAAGGAATGTTGCAGAGAGCAGAGGTTAGAGACTGGGGTGCAGAAGGCTCGTTGCAGAGAGTAGAGGTTGGAAACTGGGGTGCAGAAGGCCTTTTACACAGAGCAGAGGTTGGAGACTTGAGAGCAGAAGGCCTGTTACAGAGAGCAGAAGTTAGAGACTGGGGTGCAGAAGAACTGTTACAGAGAGCAGAGTACGCAGACTGGGTTTCAGAAGGGTTTTACAGAAATCAGAGGTTGAAGACTGAGGTACAGAAGGACTGATAGAGAGAGCAGAAGTTGGAGGCTGCGGTGCAGAAGGATTGTTGTAGAGAGCAGAGTTTTCAGACTGAGGTACAGAAGAACTGTTGCAAAGAGCAGATTTTGGAGACTAGGGTGCACAAGGACTGTTGCAGCGAGGAGAAGTTGAAGACTGGGGTGCAGAAGGATCATTGCAGAGAGCACAGGTTGGAGACTGGGGTGCAGAGTTTGGATACTGGGTTGCAGAAGGATCTTATATAGAGCTGAGTTTGGAGACTGAGGTGAAGTAGGACTGTTACAGAGAGCAGAGGTATGAGACTGGGGTGCAGAAGGATACTAGCAGAGATCAGAGTTCTCAGACTGAGGTGCAGAAGGACTGTTGAGAGTGCAGACGTTAAAGACTGGGTTGCAGAAGGATGGTTGCAGTGAGGAGATGTTGGAGGCTGGAGTGCAGAAGGACTCTTACAGAGAGCAGAGGTTGGAGACAGGGGTGAAGAAGGATCTAACAGAGAGCAGAGGATTGAGACTGAGATGCAGAAGGACAGTTACAGACAGTAGAGTATAGAAACAGTGATGTAGAAGGACTGTTGCAGAGAGAAGATGTTGGAGACTGGGTTGTAAAAAGACTGTTGCAGAGAGCAGAGGTTGGGGACTGGGATGAAGAAGGACTGTTGCAGAGAGCAGAGGTTGGAGACTGAGGTTCAGAAGGACTGTTACAGAGAGCAGAGGATGGAGACTGCGGTGCATAAGGACGGTTACAGAGAGCAGTGGTTGAAGACTGGGTTGATGAAGGATCTTACAGAGAGCAGAGATTGTAGACTGAGGTTCAGGGGAACTGTTACCGAGAGCAGTGTTTGGAGACTGGGGTGCAGAAGGATTGTGCAGAGAGCAGAATTTTCAGACTGAGGTCAGAAGGACTGTTAGAGAGAGCATAGGTTGGAGACTGAGGTGTAGAAGGACTGTTTCAGAGAGCAGAGTTTCGAGACTCAAGTGCAGAGGACTGTTACAGGAAGCAGATTTTGGAAATTGGTTTGCAGAAGGACTGTTAAGGAGAGCAGAGTTTAGAGACTGCGGTATAGGACTGTTACCGAGAGCAGAGGTTGGAGACTGGGGTTCATAGGAACTCTTACATAGAGCACAGGTTGAGACTGAGGGGCAAAATGATAGATACAGAGAACAGAGGTTGGAGACTGGGGTTCAGACAGACTGATACACAAAGCAGAGTTTGGAGAGTGGGGTGTAAAAGGACCGTTACAAAGAGCAGAAGTTGGAGACTCTGGTACAGAAGGACTGTTACAAAGAGCAGATCTCAGAGACTGGGGAGCAGAAGGACTGTTGCACAGGACAGAGGTTGGAGAAGGAATGTTACAGTGAGCAGAGTTTTCAGACTGAGGTGTAGAAGGACTGTTGCAGAGAGCACATGTTGGAGACTGTGGTGGAGAATGACCGTTGCAGCGAGCAGACGTTTGAGACTTGGGTCCAGAAAGATCGTTGCAGAGAGAAGAGTTTGGAGACTGGGGTGCAGAAGGACTGTTGCAGAGAGCAGATGTTGGAGAATGGGGTGCAGAAGGACTGTTACAGAGAGCAGATTTTGGAGACTTGAGTGCAGAAGGACTGTTACAGAGAGCAGAGTTTGGAGACTGGGGTTCAGATGAATCTTTCAGAAAGCAGAGTTTGGAGACTGGGGTGCAAACGGACTGTTGCAGAGAGCAGATGTAGAAGACTTGGGTGGAGAAGAATCATTGCAGAAAGAAGAGGTTGGAGACTGGAGTGCAGAAGGCCTTTTACAGAGAGCAGAGTTTGGAGACTGGGTTCCAGAAATCCTGTTACAGAGAGCAGAGGTTGGAGACTGTTGTGCAGAAGGACTTTACAGAGTGCAGAGTTTAAAGACTGGGTTGCAGAAGAATCAAAAAGAGAGCACAGTTTGGAGACTGAGGTGCAGAAGTACTGTTACAGAGAGCAGAGGTAGGAGACTTGGGTGCAGAAGGGTCGGTGCAGAGAGAACAGTTTTCAGACTGAGGTGCAGAATGACTGTTGCAGAGAGCAGATG